>NC_057796.1:396599297-396620085 GCF_018294505.1 Triticum aestivum
GAGCCCGCGCCCCTGCCCCGTCGTCGCCATCGCCATCCTCGCGGCCGACCCCGTGCCCCTGCCCCGTCGACGCCGCCCCTCGTCCCCTTTCCTCCTTCTCCTCCTCCTTTTTCTTATTTTTTCATATATATGATAATTTTTTGTTCATATATGATATGTATGTGTATATGATGATATGCCCTGTTTTTTCAGAAAAACAATTGTTCATATATATGATGATTTTTTTGTTCATAGATAATCATATGATATTTTTTTGTTCATACATGATCATAGGATGTTTTTTGTTCATAGATGATCATATGATGTTTTTTGTTCATATGTATGTTTTTTAGATGAGATGAGATGAGATAAGATGTATGAGATGTCACATGGAAATGTGCTATGTTTGTATAAAAGAATAGATAGATGGATGAGATGATATGCATGACGTTTTAAATTTTGAAATGTGCTATGTTTTTTTAAATGTTGAGTTAGTTGATTTAGTGCATTTTAGGTTAGTTGTACTGTTAGTGCATTTTAGGTTAGTAGATTTTAGGTTAGTGGAGAGGAAAAAGGAAAATAAGGAAAAAGAAGAAAAGAGGAAGAAGGAGGTAGGAAGAAGAAGAAAAAGAAGGAGAGGAAAAAGGAAAATAAGAAGAGGAAGAAGGAGAAGAAGAAGGAGAAGAAGTGGAGAGGAAGAAGAGGAGAGAAAAATAAGAACATGAAGAAGAAGAAAAAAAGAGGAGAAGAATTTTTTAATATTATTCTATTTTTTTCTTCTTCTCCTCTATTCCTTCTTCTTCTCCTATGTTTTTCTTCTTCTCCTCTATTCCTTCTTCTTTTCCTCTTTTATTCTTCGTCTTCCTCTTCTTATTTTTTATCTGGAACGAGGGTGTCGAGGATCGCCAAGAGGTTGAGGGTCGGGAACTAGGGTATAGGGTCGAGGGTCGAGGATCGCCGAGGGGTCGAGGGTCGCTATGTTGTGCTAGGCGGGCACCCAAATCCTAGAAAAAAGTGTTGTCGATCTCCTACCCCCTCTCGCCCCTACCCGACAAACTCTCGAGGCCAGCCAAACCATTAGAAGAAAACTTCGGTAACTTCGACATGAGGGGGGACGTCGATCGATGATACGTCCATTTTGCATCATATTTTCTTACTGTTATTTATGATTTTTTTATCCATAATAATGCTTTTTGGAGTAATTCTAATGCCTTTTCTCTCATAATTTGCAAGGTACACACCAAGAGTGAAAATTCCGGCAGCTGGAAATCTGGACCTGGAAATGCTACGTCAGGCCACCTATTATACACAACTCCAAACAAGCTGAAACTTCACGGAGAATTTTTATGGAATATATGAAGAATATTGGAGCAAATAACTACAAGTGGGGGCCCACCAGGTGGGCACAACCCACCTGGGCGCGCCAGGGAGCCCAGGCTTGCCCTGGTGGGTTGTGCTCACCCAGGCCCACCTCCGGTGCCCATCTTCTGGCATATACGTCATTTTGACCTAGAAAAAATAAGGAGAGGACTTTTGGGACGGAGCGCCACCGTCTCGAGGCAGAACTTGGGCACGAGCAGTTTTGACCTTCGGCGGAGCGATTCCGCTGGGGGAACTTCCCTCCTAGAGGGGGAAATCATCGTCATCATCATCACCAACAACTCTCCCATCTTGGGGAGGGCAATCTCCATAAACATCTTCAAGAGCACCATCTCATCTCAAACCCTAGTTCATCTCTTGTGTTCAATCTTGTTACTGGAACTATAGATTGGTGCTTGTGGGTGACTAGTAGTGTTGATTACGTCTTGTAGTTGATTAGTATATGGTTTATTTGGTGGAAGATTATATGTTCAGATCCAATATGCTATTTAACACCCCTCTGATCTTGAGAATGATTATTATTTATGAGTAGTTACTTTTGTTCTTGATTCACGGGAGAAATCATGTTGCAAGTAATCACGCAAATTTGATATGGGTTCGATATTATAATGTGTATGTTGTGATTCCCTTAGTGGTGTCATGTGAACTTCGACTGCATGACACTTCACCATATTTGGGACTAAGAGAATGCATTGTGGAGTAGTAATTTGATTGTGGTTTGGGAGAGTGACAGAAGCTTAAACCCCAGTTTATGCGCTATTCCGTAAGGGACCGATTGGATCCAAAAGTTTAATGCTATGGTTAGAATTTATTCTTAATACTTTTCTCGTAGTGGCGGATGCTTGCGGGAGGGTTAATCATAACTAGGAGGTTTGTTCAAGTAAGAACAACACCTAAGCACCGGTCCACCCACATATCAAATTATCAAAGTAGCGAACACAAATCGAACCAACATGATGAAAGTGACTAGATGAAATTCCCGTGTACCCTCAAGAACGCTTTGCCTATCATAAGAGACCGTTTTGGCCTGTCCTTTGCCTCTAAAGGATTGGGCTACCTTGCTGCACTTTTTTTACTACTATCTTTACTTGCTCCTTACAAATTATCTTGCTATCAAACTACTGTGCTACTTACAATTTCAGCACTTGCAGACACTATCTTACTGAAAACCACTTGTCATTTCCTTCTGCTCCTCATTCGGTTCGACACTATTACTTATCGAAAAGAGCTAAAATTGATCCCCTATACTTGTGGGTTATCAAGGCTATTTTCTGGCACCGTTGCCGGGGAGTTAAGCGCCTGTCGTAAGTGGAATTTGGTAAGGAAACATTTATATAGTGTGCTGAAATTTATTGTCACTTGTTACTATGGAAAACAATCCTTTGAGGGGTTTGTTCGGGGTACCTTCACCTCGTACGGAACCACAATTAGTCACCCTCAACCTACTGCTCCTACTGAAAATATTGAGTATGAAATTCCTCCGGGTATGATAGAACAACTGCTAGTCAATCCCTATGCAGGAGACGGAACCGAACATCCTGATATGCAGTTGATAGATGTAGAACAAATTTGTTGATTGTTTAAGCTTGCATGTCTACCCAGAGATGAAGTTATGAAAAAGGTTTTCCCTTTATCTTTGAAGGGAAAAGCATTGGCATGGTATAGGCTATGCGATGATATTGGATCTTGGTATTGGAATCGATTGAAATTGGAGTTCCACCAAAAAATTTATCCTATGCATCTTGTTCATTGTGATCGGAATTATATATATAATTTTTGGCCTCGTGAAGGAGAAATTATCGCTCTAGCTTGGGGAAGGCTTAAGTCAATGTTATATTCATCCCCCAATCATGAGCTCTCAAGAGAAATTATTATTCAGAACTTTTATGCTTGGCTTTCTCGTAATGATCAAACATGCTCGATACTTCTTGTGCTGGTTCTTTTATGAAGAAAACTATTGAATTCCGGTGGGATCTTTTGGAAAGAATTAAACGCAACTCTGAAGATTGGGAACTCAAGGAAGGTAAAGAGTCAGGTATTAACCTTAAGTATGATTGTGTTGAATCTTTTACGAATACCAATGCTTTTCAAAAGTTTAGCACTAAATATGATCTTGACTCTGAGATAGTAGCCTCCTTTTGTGAATCTTTTGCTACTCATGTTGATCTCCCTAAAGAGAAGTGGTTTAAATGTCACCCATCTATTAAATAAGAAATTAAAGAACCAGTACCAGTTAAAGAAAAAACTATACTTTATAATGTTGATCCAGTTGTTCCTACTGCTTATATTGAGAAACCACCTTTCCCTGTTAGGATAAAGGAACACGCTAAAGTTTCAACTGTGGTTAACAAAAGTTATATTACAACACCTAAACCTGATGAACAAATTAAAGTAGAACCTAATATTGCTATGGTTAAAGATCTCTTGGAATAAAATGTAGACGTGCATGTTATTTACTTCTGCGAAGAAGCTGCTAGAATTGCTAAACCTGATAAAAACGATAAACACAGACCTGTTGTTGGCATGCCCGTTGTGTCAGTTAAAATAGGAGATCACTGTTATCATGGTTTATGTGACATAGGTGCTAGTGTGAGTGCTATTCCTTACACATTATATCAAGAAATTATGAAAGACATACCACCCGCAGAAATAGAAGACATAGATGTCACCAATTGGGATTGTTAGATATGTTGAAGTCTTGTGTGGGAAGATAAAATACCCTACTGTTTTTCGTGTTCTTTGTTCCCCACAAGATGACTTATGTCCCATATTCTTTGGTAGACCTTTCTTGAACACTGTCGTGGTTTTGTCACGGCATATGTCCTCGTGAAAGGACTTAGTCGTGGAGCCATCGCTACGGGTTAGCTAAAAGGGGTTAAAGCGGACAAGGGATGCAAGAGAGTTTTATAGTAGTTCAGCCCCTTATGATGAAGGTAAAAGCCTACGTCTAGTTGTGATGGAATTGCTGGGGTTTCGATGACCAGGGAGCAAATACGCTTTGCCTGGGTCTCGAGTTGTTGTCTGTCCTCCTTGAACCGCCGCCGGGTCGTCCCCTTATATACACGGGTTGACGCCCGTCGGTTTACAGAATCCCGAGGCCGGCTCATAGACGTATCCGGCTCGGTCTTTGCTCTTTCTATCTTACAACACAAGTTTTACATATTAATACCGACTTATGTCTACAGGCCTTAAACCGGCTTTGGGCACTGGGCCTTCATAAAGCATCACCGTCTGTCTTCATGGGCTTCAGATATGATGAACTACTTATGGGGTTAACCCGGCCTCTCCTGGCTGGTTTACACCCAATGATAATATCCCCAACATTAGGCCCCAGATTGATTTGAACTGGTTCATGTCAATCCTCAATACTTAAGAAAATTTCTTCTTCAATATCTTCACATAATCTTGTAAACCGCCGTGACGTCACCTTCCAGGACCACGGCAAACCACCATGACGTCACCTGTTATTTAAGACTGTGTATAACTCATCTTCATTAATGGGCCTTCGAGGATCGAGGCAACAGAGCTGTCACACACCCCATTTTTCGGGCTCCTCGATTTTCGTGCCTGCCTTTTATCCATTCATCTTATAAATAGGGCCGAGGGGTCACTTTCACTTTCCCCCTCGTGCCTCTTCGCATCGACGTCTTCTTTGCGCCAACCGACCCTCGAGCTCTGCCGCCGCCGTTGTCCTTCGCCTCTGCTCCGACCAAGGCTGCTGCATCAACATGATCGTATCAGAGAAACACGGTGATCCTCCGCCGCTTCCTCCTGCACCAGTGAGTTCCTCTTTCCTCACCCCAGATCCGTCATTAGGGTTTGATGTTCTTCATGGCTTGAAGCTGTTTTTCTTTCAGCAACACTAATGGCCATTTAGATCTGAAATTCCCATGCCAAACTGTGGAACTTGTTTTTCCTTCACTTATACATCTTTAGACTTATATCTTCGATATCAGATTAGGCGGTTTAACTCCTTAGAAAAAGATGACCTGGTAGATACCATTAGTCCCCTTGTTGAACCACCAATGCACTTCACCATTATACTGTCTCCATCAGTAAACTCCGGTTTAATAATATGCTTGCACCCTTATATCGCTGTATAGTTGTGCACTGTAAATCTTTAAACTGGCAACAATAATGTTTCAGATTTTCATTGCCATGGCCAAGCAAGTCTATGAATGCAATTGGGCTCTTTCTCGAATAACCGAAGAGCAGTTAAACAACTGTGTTATCACGGGCGTTTTAGCCAAAAAAGATGTCATCCACTGGAGGGTCCCTGGCCCGGAAAATCCTCCTACACCCAAGGATGGAGAGGTAGTTGTGTTTGCTGATCACCTAGGCCGGGGTTTTAGCCCTCCTGGTTCCCAATTTTTCCGGGATGTACTTGCCAACTTTCAACTGCGCCCTCAAGACATCGATCCAAATTCTGTGACCAACATCTGCCACTTCCAAGTTTTTTGCGAGGCTTACCTACAAGAGGAACCTATAGTAGAACTGTTTAGGGATTTCTTTCACTTAAACCGTTGCACAGATTCCCAGATGGACCCAACACTGAATTGGGCGGAATGGCGGTCCAGAAAAGGAAGGAAGACACTTTTCCCCATCCCAAGCTTCACAGTCACCCCAAAGAGTGGAACCAGACCTGGTTTTACTGCAAGGATACATCCCCAACTGATGAAAACCCTCTGCTGGGTTACCTTCCTGAACGCCTTAGCAACACACATCCTTTTTCTCCCAGATTGACTGCTAAAGAAAGGGCCAAGTATGCCCCTCAGCTATCAAAGCTTAGAGCCTTCATGGCTAACGGTTTGACATGAGTGGACTTTGCTCGCTGTTGGATAAGCTGGAGTATTCTGCCCTTAAGCCGGCGCTCCGGTTTGATGTGTAAATACACGGGGAGTTTGAAAGATGCTCAGTGACACATTGATATTCAGCTTATGGATGCAGAAGTCACCGAGGCTGTAAAGAAGATGCTGAACGAGTCGGAGGCTGTCTGTGCCCAAACTGGACTACTCCCATTCTGCACTTTCAACAAACCGCCTGCTGTAAGAGTCATGTAATCTTTTCATCTTAATTTACTTTTATCCAAATATTTTCTGCAAGCTTGATTATTTTTTTGACAGGGTGATGATCCGTTCTGGAATAAGAAACCTCAAGAAAAACCGGCCAAGCCACAACGCCCAAAGACCAAGGTTATTAAGAAACCTGCCAAGAAAAGAGCCACTGCATCCTCCGGGCTACCAGCTGATGATGATGTGGGTAACCCGGAATTAGAGGTAGAACTTGACTCTCTTGGTTCATTTTTCGTACATCTCATTGATAATGATTATTGGCAGGACGACGCTGAAGTCAGCCAAGCCGATGCCGTAGAGGTAATCGTTCTTTCCTCCGATTCAGACCCTTTGCCAACACTAAAAATCTGTCGAGCAAACCGGAAAGTAAAATTTTCTCATCCTCTTGCTTACTTGGATCCGAACTTTCTTGTGAAGACGCAGCAGCACGAGGCCCGCCGCACTACCCGGCATAGCGGTCAGGTAGTTACCTCCGCCGGTTTACCGACCACTCTGGTTCGGAAACGCCGTTCAGAGGTCTCTTATCTCCTTGACACTTCTCGCCCCAAAACGGGTTGTTTTCGTCAACCTCTTAATCTGTCTGATTCAAATTATCAGGGTACTTCTCACTCATCTTCTGCCGAGTCATCGCCACCAAACTTCCACCCCTCAAAACGGTTCTTGGGTGAGCTATACCTGTTTTATCCTTGATGATCTTTTTTATACACTGTACTGATCCTCATGTTTTGTTTTTCTCAGCGCCAAGCCCAGACCAAGCAAGAAGGCTCGGCTGCATAAACCTGCTGATGACAACGTGGCTGAACCGGAAAAAATTCTGGACCCTGAGGAAACTGATGCTGACGTTATGCTCGATGACCCACCCCTTCAAGACCATGATTTTGTTGCTGAACGAGTGGAAATTGACACCATTAATCGTGCTGATCCGCCCACCAGCCCTGTCCAGGCTGATGATAAACCAGTCAGTCCAGTGAAAAATACTGACAAACCGCCAACTCCAGTAAGGGCTGCTGAGGAGAAGGATGATGAAATTATGATTACTGGTATTGGCCACACCACTCCTGGCAATCCTGTCGCTTAGTCAAAGCATACTGGCAAGGAGGAGTTCTCTGCTATCGGCAAAGGCAAATGGAATGCCGATTTATCAAGCTATGCCCATCTCAGTGCTCAAGATATTCATTCTGGCTTCTTGAACCGCATGTATACCAGCCGAGATTATGAAGCCAGCTTGGTAAACTTGATGAAGGAGCGGTATGAGGTAACCATCATAACTTTTCTTCCTTATATTCAATTTGCAGCTTTATTAATTCATGTAGCCCCCAAGTGACGGTTTAGGATACCAATCTAAACCGGGAATTTAGTAAGAATTTCATTTTCACAACAATGCATCTGAACTTCACTGCGGTAGCCCCCAAAGGCCAGTTTAACTTTATAAAGATGAACCAGGACTTTATAGAAGATTTCCCACATCAGCAATTATGAGCAAACACACATTAGCCCCCAAGTGCCAAGTTTAATACTTGTATTGTGCTTGGGACTTGTAAATTTTTTTGATAAAGAGCAAATATGCATTAGCCCCCAAGTACCAAGGGCATAACTTTGTTATATGCTTGGTACTTCAAATATGTACTGTCAACTCATTATATATCTGTCTCTTTATAGGCTGAACTGAGCAAGAAAGAAAGCCAAACCGCCGATCTGCAGGAGAAACTCCGATCCCAACAAGCTGAAACCTCCAAAGCCAAGGAAGAATTAACCAGCGCTCCAGGCGCTATGGAGAAACTTAAAGAGGGATTCAACAACGAGCGGGTGGACTGGGAGAAAAATCTGCTTTGATAAAAAGGGTTGAAAACGCAAAAGCAGCTCTTAAACCGGTGGTTGACGAACTGACCGGTGTACAGCGGCAGATTCATGCCATGACTGCTGCTGTGTTCAGTAAACATCCTTGAGTTATGCTTTCAACATATCCTTACATGCATTGCCGGTTTAATAATGCTTGTAATGATGCAGGAACTCGTATTAGCCATCTGGGCTCTGATGTATAGAAGAAGTTGAAAGCAGCATATACTCTGATAGAGCAGCTGTATACCGGTGCCCAGCGGATCATCTATACTGCTTCACACAATAATCCTCCTCCTACCTTGATCAAGGACACCTTAGAAAGGTTATCTATGCTTCCTGCCCAGGTGGATGAGCTAAAAAAGTCTGCCGCTAGAACGGGCGCTTTGGCCGCACTGACCCGGGCAAAGGCGTGGGTACCTGACTTTGATCCGGTGGAAGCGGCCCAAGGTTATCCATGTTTGAAGGAAGACGGAAGAGAATTTGGCAATGATGATCTCCGAATCATAAACCGGGAAGTACGCCCATTGGCTTGTCAACTGGTGGAAGAGGCGGATCTTTCATACTATCAGGCGAGTTATGATGATAAGAACAAGCGGGTTGCTGCACCAATTCCAGAAGCGCAAAGTCTTATCCCACCAATCCGTAAGCACACTTATGCCCCTGATATTGAACCGCCCATGCTTATAAGCGACGAAGCTGTATTCCCAGCCCTAACTGGGATCAACTGGGCAACTGTGGACTTCCAGCCACTGGGTAGAGAGGAAGGAGTTGAACCGGCGCGAGATGATCCGCAGCCGTCAGGCTAAGATGGTGACCAATCATGAATCGGAGGTCGGTTTAGTCTTCTACATGCTTCAACATGTATTTGAGAAAACAATTATCCTTTTGGGCACTGAAACGCCTTGCAATAAGCTAGTAAAAATACTTGGTCTGGTATGCCTTCGTGCATTTTGATCTGTGACTGATGCTTGCTTAATCCGATATGATTATCCATAGCCATTTATTCAAGCCATTCCTGTGATCTCTAGGCACAATGCTGGCTGACCGATGTTGCAGTGAGGGTCATAACCCTACTCTGGAGAATAAGTAACTCCTGTTATATAATGTCGGTCTACAATAAAACCGTTCCGGGTTGTGATAAACAACGGTTTATTCCATACTGGTGACTTTGAGTCAAAACCAGACCGGGCTGATAGTCTCCGGGATATAATTTGATCATGTACTGACAACTTGTAGTTGACAGCCCGATCAGGTTGATAAACACCGGTTTAAAATCATCACAAATCTTTATCAAAAGAAAGCAAAACTTAACAAAAGGCAAATAAAGCCGTTGTAGTCGAGGCTTTTCACGGGCTGCCAGGCCCCAAATTCGAGGCTTTTCATGGGCTGCTAGGCCACTGAGTTAAACCATTTTTGCAAAGCCTTTTAAGATGGTCCTCAATCCTTAACCAATCATCGTTTTAACTTGACAAGTTCAGGGTCTTTATTTTAGAGTAACTTGTCAAAGTTCGAAGGGTCGTACCAGGTTTACCTGATCGGAGTGACTTACTTAAAGAGGCAGGTTAACCCGGGGTTTTAGGTGTATACACCAGGCTTCCAAGCCATGGCTTGATAGCCCATTACAAGTGTAGATTCTAAGTTCATTTCAATAGCAGAGAATCCCTAAGTAACGTTTTGAGCTGTGCTCAGTGGGTGCCTATGTTTGAGTTGTTGTTTTACAACACTCTCTTTGGCCCTAGATTGATTTGGCTTTGAGCTGATCAAGAGGTGTGACTATGGTTCGGATACGACCAAGCCCCCAAGTGATGCCGTGGCATTGCGCCGATCAAGAGGTGTAGCTATGGTTCGGATACGACCAAGCCCCCAAGTGACGTAATATAAAGCTTTGAGAAGCTAAATCAAGTGGTAAACCAGACGCCGCTGTATAAACAGAAGCTCCATGTAACCACACATGATGTAAGAAAACAATGGATACCCCGCTTTAACTGAGGTTCCAGTTTATTATATTGATCATAATATATACATTGTCATAATATGTACATAAACAGAGCCTATAGCTCATGTATTGTAAGGCCGAAGATGAGCAATATTCCACGGCCGGTTGGTCTCCTCCTCCGATTTACGTGAGTCTTTGCGCTCTCGAACATCAATTAGGTAGTACGACCCGTTGTATAGATTTTTGCTGACCACAAAAGGTCCTTCCCAAGGGGGGGATAACTTGTGCATATCCGTCTGATCCTGGATGAGTCGAAGCACCAAATCTCCTTCTTGAAAGGTTCTGGTTCTAACCCGGCGGCTATGATAACGATGCAGATCTTGCTGATAAATCGCCGAACGGGCTGCCGCCATGTCCCGCTCCTCATCTAACAGGTCAAGAGCTTCCTGCCGTGCCTTCTCGTTGTCAGCTTCAATGTATGCCGCTACCCGAGGTGAATCATGACGGATGTCACTAGGAAGAACTGCTTCCGCTCCATAAACCATGAAGAACGGTGTGTATCCTGTCGATCTATTGGGTGTGGTATTGATGCTCCATAACACTAAAGGTAGCTCCTCAACCCAACAACCCGGCGTTCGCTGTAAAGGAACCATAAGCCGGGGTTTGATGCCTCTCAAGATCTCTTGATTGGCTCTCTCCGCTTGACCATTGGATTGGGGATGACCCACTGACGACACGTCAAGCCAGATGTGCTCACGTTGATAGAACTCCTCCATGGCACCCTTTGACAGATTGCTACCATTGTCTGTTATAATGCTGTGTGGGAAGCCAAATCGGAAGATCACCTTTTTGATAAACTGAACCGCCGTGGCTGCATCACACTTACTAACTGGCTCTGCCTCCACCCACTTTGTGAACTTATCAACCGCCACCAAAAGGTGGGTCTTCTTGTCCTTGGACCTCTTGAAAGGCCCAACCATATCGAGCCCCCAAGTCGCAAACGGCCAGGTGATTGGAATCATCCTCAATTCTTGAGCCGGTACATGAGCGTGCCTTGAGAATTTTTGAGAGCCATCACACCTCTTGACCAAGTCTTTGGCATCAGCATGAGCGGTCAACCAATAAAAACCGTGGCGAAACGCCTTGGCCACCAAAGATTTTGAACCGGCGTGGTGACCACAGTCTCCTTCGTGGATCTCACGCAGAATTTCACGGCCTTCTTCAGGAGATACACAATGTTGAAACACCCCTGTCACACTGCAATGATGCAACTCTCCATTGATAATAGTCATGGACTTGGACCGCAGGATTATCTGCCTGGCCAAAGTATCATCCTCTGGTAACTCACCCCGGTTCTTATACGCCAGATATGGAACCGTCCAATCCAGGATAACATGAAGAGCCGCCACCAACTGAGCTTCCGGATCAGGAATAGCCAAATCTTCTTCACCAGGGAGCTTGACGGACGGATTATACAACACATCCAGCAAGACATTAGGTGGAACCGGTTTACGTTGGGAACCCAGGCGGCTTAAAGCGTCCGCCGCTTCATTCTTCCGCCGGTCCACATGATCCACCTGATAACCTTTAAAGTGACCCGCAATAATATCCACCTCACGACGATATGCTGCCATGAGCGGTCCCTGGAATCCAAGTGCCGGACACTTGTTGAGCCACCAGATCCGAGTCATCGAAGCACTTAACTCGGCTTAGGTTCATCTCCTTAGCCATCCGAAGACCATGGAGTAAAGCCTCATATTCAGCTGCATTGTTAGTGCAAGGGAACATTAGACGGAGAACATAACAAAACTTATCACCTCACGGGGAAGTTAATACGACTCCAGCCCCCGAGCCCTCCAATTGCCTGGACCCATCAAAATGAATAGTCCAATAAGTACGTTCGTCTTCTCTTCTGGCGCTTGTAGTTCTGTCCGATCATTGATGAAATCCACAAGTGCCTGAGATTTGATCGCCGTTCGGGGTATATATTTCAACCCGTAAGGCCCGAGCTCGATAGCCCACTTAGCAATCCGGCCAGTTGCTTCCCGGTTCTGGATTATATCCCCCAAAGGAGTAGAGCTGACGACCGTGATGGGATGACCTTGGAAATACTGCTTAAGCTTCTGGTTTGCCATAAAAACCCCATACACCAACTTTTGCCAATGTGGGTACCTTTGCTTGGACTCGATAAGTACCTCACCGATATAATAAACCAGACGCTGAACCGGATATTCCTTTCCTGCCTCTTTGCGCTCCACCACAATAGCCACACTAACTGCCCGAGCGTTAGCCGCTACATATAGCAACAATGGCTCTTTGTCAACCGGAGCAGCAAGAACCGGCGGATTAGCCAGCTGCCGCTTTAAGTCCTCAAATGCTTCATTAGCAGCATCACTCCAGATGAAGTTATCCGTTTTCTTCAGCATTTGATATAAAGGGATGGCCTTCTCGCCAAGGCGACTGATAAAACGGCTCAACGCGGCAATCCGGCCTGCCAGGCGCTGAACATCATTAACACACTTCGGTTTGGCCAAGGAGGTGATGGCTTTGATCTTTTCTGGATTAGCTTCAATGCCCCTGTTAGATACCAAAAAGCCCAAGAGCTTGCCTGCAGGTACACCAAAGACGCACTTGGCCGGATTAAGCATCATCTTGTAAACCCGCAGGTTAGCGAAAGTTTCCTTCTTCCTTGATTTCACCACAATATCATCTACATAGGCGTGAACATTGCAGCCGATCTGTTTATGAACACAATTCTGCACACACCGTTGATAAGTTGCCTGGGCACTCTTGAGCCCAAAGGGCATGGAGACATAGCAGAAGGCTCCAAAGGGAGTTATGAAGGTTGTGTTCTCCTGGTCCTTAACTGCCATTTTGATCTGATGATAACCAGAATATGCATCCCAAAAACTTAAACGCTCGCAACCCGCCATAGCATCAATAATTTGATCAATACAGTGGAGGGCAAAAGGATCTGCTGGACAAGCTTTGTTGAGATCTGTGTAGTGCACACACATACGCCAAGTGTCGTTCTTTTTAAGGACCAGCACCGGATTAGCCAACCACTCAGGATGGAATACTTCAACGATAAATCTAGCCGCCAAGAGCCTGGCTACTTCTTCTCCAATAGCCTCGCGTCTTTCTTCATTGAACCGGCGAGAAACTGCTTGACCGGTTTATACTTGGGATCAACATCAAGAGTGTGCTCAGCGAGTTCTCTCGGTACACCTGGCATGTCAGAAGGCTTCCACGCAAAGATGTCCCGATTCTCACGGATGAACTCGATGAGCGCGCTTTCCTATTTCGGATCCAAGTTAGCGCTGATGCTAAACTGTTTGGACGAATCGCCAGGCACAAAGTCAACAAGCTTAGTCTCATCAGCCGATTTAAACTTTAGGGCCGGATCATGCTCTGTAGTTGGTTTCTTCAATGAAGTCATATCTGCCGGATCAACATTGTCCTTGTAGAACTTCAACTCTTCTGTCGCACAAACCGACTCAGCATAAACCGCATCACCTTCTTCACACTCCAGAGCGATCTTGTAGCTCCCATGCACGGTTATAGTCCCTTGCACTACTAGGAAAAGGCCTGCTAGTGGCGCACCTGTTTTGGCTACTAATGGTGCACTATAGGTGCACCACTAGCATCACGCCATTAGAATTTTTTACTAATGGCGCACCACAGGTGCGCCATTAGTATCTGGTATATACTAATGGTGCACCACGCAGTGCGCCATTAGTATATCCCACGGTGCGCCATTAATATGCCTCCCAGGGGGCCATATTTACCCATGTGCTCTGGCTTACTAATGGCGCACTAGTTGATGATGCGCCACTAGTGTGATTTTTGTAGTGCGCCACTAAAGTGTTGAGTGGTGCGCCACTAGTATGAATATTAGGGATTATTTTTTTCTTTTCTGATATTTGCACAGGTTACAAAACATATTTCTGCACAGAATATAGAGAGCACAACATATAAACAACAGATTTATCGAATACAATAGAAGATTAGTCTCCGAATACAATTCATCATATTAGTCTCCGAATTTAAAATACCGAACAAAGTTAGAACATTACAAGTCTCGAGACCGCGAGTAGCGAGTTTGTCTTCACATTACAAGTCGATATCGATCATCTAAACTACCATCACATAGAAGAGAGCTGCGGTCATCACGATGAGCATCATCGCGATGAAACTGGTCTTCATCCATTTCCTCCTCTGCTCCCTCCTCTCTCCCGCTAGATAGCGCGCGTATCTAGCCTCCGCCTCCGCCCTAGTGGTGTACCCTTTGTAACTGTTACCGCTGAAACGGTGAACCTGTCTCCGACACTCCTCCCAGTCATCGTAGACTCCGGGAACCTTACCCTTGTACACGACATATGACGACATCTCTATGCACTAGACAAACAAAACATTAGTAGCAATTCACAGACAATACATAAGCAATATATAAGTATGCAACAAAAGGATCGGAGGAGAAAAGCAACACATTAATAGCACGATTCATGGTCCTACTAATAAATAGCATCGATTACGTATAAGTTGAACGACTGTCCAAACTAAAGAGACATACAAGTTCATGAAAGTTTAATTACAACATGAGCTAATCAATATTTCAGAACTACATAGCATCATTACTTTCGACTCGACTCAGGGACCGGAGCATGGATGAAGCCGCCGTCTTTCGTGATGGTCATGAAATCGCGATCGTTGTCAGCCTGCATTTGTAGCGTTGTTTCTATTTCACTGTTTGACGGTTGATATTTGAGATAGAACTGCCCTGAGGTACGAAGGACATCTTGATGGATGATTTCCGCAAACTCCGACTGGATGCGAAAGAATTCTTGTCTGATGTCCGCATCCTGGATTGCCGACAAGCGTGCGGCCCAATCTTTGATATTATTTGGTAGCAGAAGGTGATTATGGTCCCGTACGATCGCCCGCATGTGATGGAGGGCGTAGTAGGCATCCTTCTGACTGCCAGGCGGCTGCTTGACGCAGGGGAACGTCGTATTGTGGGTGAACACGTGCTTGCCGTACCTACGAACTGGCCTGCTGAAGGTGCCTCCAGATCTGGCGTAGCCGGGGAGAACATCATCAAGAACTTTCTTGATATTTGTGTAGTCTTTCTTCGACTGACGGTCTGAGTCGAAATACGTGGCCATGGAATATTTCAGGCTTAAGAGGATGAGTGTGCAATGTGTGTCACTGCACAAAACATGGAATGTTAGGAAAAAAAGAACGATCGAAATCTAAGAAATCATATGTTACGGGGCGATGAGGGGATGACTTACTCAGGAAAGTAAGGCACGAGGAAGTTATCCTTATCTGGGTTTGCCAGAATGACGCCTTCGAGGTATGAACTCGCGACTTGCCGGTCCCCAGCGTTGCCCAAGATCTTGGCATGCATCTAGAAGGGGTCGACTATCACGATGTCCGGGGTCTTGTCTCTAATGATCCACATCTCCATACTCAGCGAAAATAGCCGAACGAAGGTGTAGTGCAGCGGATGAAGGTTAAACATAGCGAAGATGTCATCAAACCGCATGACGATCGTACCCCCGATGGTGTTATCCACAAAGCCCTTGCCCTCTGGCACCTTGGCCACGAAAACCGGGTATGCCACATCATTCTCGAGAGACGCCGCTTCTCCATAGAAAGAACACTGTCATGCAGACTCTGCATAGCACTGGTTGTAGCATTGAGCAGATTAGTCGGTACCATCGGCCTACCCGCCACATGCACCCTCCTCGAGATATCCTTAGGTGAAGGTGGACTGTCCTGAGCATGGATCGTACTCGGCGCCGGCTGGCTCGCACCCTTGTTATTCTTTCTTTTCCGTCCCTTCTGCTTCTTCTGCTGTAATGGGATCGAGTTCTGCTCAGAGACCACCTTCTTGAGTGTGTTGGGGCTGATAATATTTCGCACCTCGGCTATCTGAGGCTCAGTGAAGGAGGCAGCTGGAGGCGTCTCCTGAGAACTGAATGCCAGACGACGCCTGTTGCAATTGGGTATCTCCGCGGTACCAGCTAGATCGCGATCGTCTTTTGCAGGGTTGGGTTCTTGAGAAGGAGGCCCCAAGAATTCGTCATCGTACCCATGTTCGTTGAAGTACTTATCGACGTTGGTAAATGTACCATCGTCGTCGTCGTCCGGATCCTGTGCCATATGCATGTTCGGATCCTGTGCCATAGGGATGTCCGGCATGTCCGGTAGCGTTGCAGGGGTCTTGCCATGGCTTGGCGCCGGCACGACTGGCGGTGTTGTCTGTGGGGTGGTGTCCCCCGCCCCCAAACAAATCTGGCTCTTCGGCCAAAGCAGGGGCCAGCTTACGCAGGTGCTGAGGGTCATCACATCATCTTCATCAGCCCCAGCGGGTCGAATCGGAGGTAACAACTCGTTGCAGCCTGGCAGCACCCGAACCAGTTCAACCCTATACACGGTGGGTGGCATCGGATTACCGTGGAACACGGGGTTGCCCAGTTGAACGATTCTGCCCTTGGCGACATCAATCAACTTGCCTCCCACGAAGTGCAGGAGAGTGCATGGAACGTCGGCGGTGCCCTGCGAAAACATGTAGGGCGTCAGGGATGCCCAGTCAAAGGCAAGGAGATGAAGTCATCGGCCGAGAGGCTTAGTTATCGTGATGGCGTCGAGCTCGGCTAATGTCGAGGCACCGCCAACGGCGGGCGTGCAACTGACGGAGGGGCCGCTTGCTGCCGAGGTGCCGGCCGGCGTACACCCGGGTGCATTAAGCTCCAATGCCTGTGCCGGCGTCGGAGACACCAACACCGCCTCCGCCGGAGACACCAGTGGCGCCGCCTGCGCGTTGTGCGAGTTGCTGGCCGTGAAGCTGGGAACCGGGGGCGGCCCTTGTTGGCCGCCCCCAATCCACGTCGTCAGCCCCTGAATCAAGGTAGGCACAATGGCGGTGAGCATCGTTCCCAGTTGTTGTTGCACTAGCTCTTGGACAATCTTCGGAATCCGCGCCACTTGTGCCTTGAGTTCTTGAACCTCACGCGACTGGCTTTCCGAGCTGGTCTTTCTCTCCTTTCGCCCACCAGCGTTATAGTATGACGACCATTTTGTGGACAAGCCTTTTCCGGCCACACGACCAGCTAACGACGGCTTACTGAGCTTATCCTTGTTTTTCATTATGTTCAACGCCCTATTTAGAGTGTTGTCCCAAGGGGACCTCTGAGACGACCCCGCGCTACTGCTTTCAGTCTCCTACGAAAGGAATGTGAACCATTTAGAAATTTGGCTTCATTAATTAGAATGCAACCATATGGAGCTAATTACGCGGGGGTGTATTCCTTACCAGAACATGCTCAAGCGCCCTGGTCTTCGGATCCGTGGTAAGCTCCTTTGTTACCGGGTCCTCCTTGTACCGGCCCTGACATAGTTCCTGGTCTGCTTGTCACGGTATTTCTCGAAGCGGGGCGGTAGGCCTTGCTCGGCACGCTCCGCGTCCTCCTTGTCCCATATAGGCTCTGCCACTCTGTAATCGCCGGGACCGAGTTGGTGGACCCCTAAGTTCAACTCCCGCATTTCTTTCCCCCACTGACTTGATTCCACAGTTGCGCTGCTCTCGCACTTGATCTTGAACTCCTTGTAGTCATCTTCGCTGATCGAAGGATTTTTCGCCTTGATCTTCTCATAACTATCACCTTTGTCAATCATTCTCTTCACCGCGCTTCTCCAAGTAGACAGGGCCGTGCTCATCCTCGTGAGGGCGGCACTGTTCACTTTATTCCCTGAGAGGCGTGTGTTTGCAAAGTCAGCGGGGAACTTGTATCGTTTGTGCAGCTTCGTGAAGAGGAGGCTGCGCAAATTCCCTCGGTCCTTATGCCCTAGGTTCTCGGTGTTGATCGAGACGGTGCTCCGGAGAATGCACCCGAGCTGAACCGAGTACCCCTTGACTAATTCTTTGGGCGCCGTTGGATGCCCGTCGGAGTTCACTTCAGTAAATTCCTCCTTGACGGTGCCGAGCACGTTCGGGCGCCGGTCCTTCCGTTGCCTCTTCGGTTGGCTGCCATCTGTGCGTGGGCTGCCATCATCAGTGGTGGCATCCTCGGCGGCACCATCAATGGTGTCATCCCCGACGCCACTAGGGGTTGTGTAGTCAGGATCGGTGTCTTCTGTGGCGTCCTCATAGTGGTGAGGTTCTTCCTCCATCTCCTGGGACAGCTCCCAGAATTGCTTGCCCGAACCGCCGGCCTCATCGTTCTGGGCCATGTTTCGCTCTAAATAGGAAAAAAGTTTGGTCAAAAAGTTGGTTATTGTCAAGGAACAAGATCATGGTCTCATCATTTAGGGTTTGTCGACACCGAGGCATCCTAAAAGTTAAGCTTTTATCATTTAGGGTTTGTCGATGCCGAGGCACCCTAAAAGCCTAAGCTTTCATCATTTAGGGTTTGTCGACACCGAGGCACCCTAAAAGCCAAGGTTTTATAATTTATGGTTTGTCGACACCGAGGCATCCTAAAAGCTAAGCTGGGAAGGAGAATTCTAAGTTGGGCCTAATCACTTGGCTCTATTGCCACCTATGGTTTAATGCAGCAAGAATAAAGGGGCAGTTGATCCTACTTAATTAAGTACTAAGATACCCCGGCCCATGCATTAGTCACAAGTACCCCATATGTCCTATTTTTAGCAAAGTCATGCTAAAATTCACGAAAAATTTCAGCATGACCTTTGCTGAAAATAGGACATATGGAGTACCCGAATTTGCCGGAACGGAAGTTAATCGGCATTCCAACAAACTCAAGGGCCTCTCGGGGTACCTGCAAAATCATCACGACACGATGGTCGGAGACATGACCTTTGCCTAACAGTTCTGAACTCCTGCCAAAACTGAACACAACATATACCAAGAAAAAAGAAACCCGTCTGCTTGCTGTTAAGTAGCCACCAGCAGCAAGCAATCACAAATACTATCATTATATGTAGTTTTTTCAGCCCAACTCATGAAGACACGCAAAGAGAGATTTGGTTTGATTTTATTATTTCTTTCTTTTTTTGCGGGAGCGGTCATGGTAAAGCAAAATTTATCTATACATTGTAAAGCAAAATTTGGTTGATGGAAGAAGAAATAGTACTACTGTCACATGGTAGTATATGTGACATGAGTTTAAATAAGTTCAGTTTAGTAGTTGGCTAGATAATGCAAAAAAAGAAATTCAGAGACAGTGAAGAGATCACGGCTCAAAACTAACAACCAAATTGTTTAACTTATGCTGAAGAACATAGCATACCTTTATGCTACTGATCTCCATGAATGTGTTGTTCTACATACCTCACGCTACATATCAGATTCAAGATACTTGCTTCATTCTTTACTTGATTCAGTGTATGATACTTGTCATGCAATTTTACTTTAAGAGTTTTAATTGAATGGTTGCAGCCATATATGAATTTTTATATATGTTTTAATTTGAATGATTCACTCAATTAAAGCTATTGTGTGTTCTGCTTAAGTTCCATTCAGTGTGTTTTTTGTTTAATTTCTCTTTGGTTTGAGGTTCAGTGTGAAGCAACCTAAAATGTTTTGGAGCAACATCACTAAGAAGACACCATCTTAAGCCAAGGAGCCCGAGACAGCAGCTTTGCAATTATACAAGCACATGAGCAGGGAACAGATTGAACTGAACTGAAGTATATGAACGGCATTCATGTTCATCAGATTCAGTTTTAAAATTTGCCTGGGTTTTCTATCTTATTATTTGCCCGGACGATCTTATTATTGCAAATGTGGAAGAGCATGAAAGTAGCTACCAATAAAACAGCAAGCAAGGGAAAATTAGTCTGCTACTTTCAAACTAAAATCAGCATCCTTATGTTGTATGTATAGCACAGTACTAATGGCCATGTGATGTATTTTGAATCTAAATTTGTTGCACTTGCAATGAAAAATACAGAGGGACATATGAGGGGATAATCATACTATTGTTGTTCAGGTTGTTGGTCGCAAGGGAGACAGACGAGCCAGTCTGTGCGGCGCTGAGCAGAGGGACGGCTGAGCAGGGGAGAGCTGTTGCAGGGCGTTGCACTAAAGCGCACGGAAGACCCGGGCAGGTGAGCAGGATGGCAGGTCCGTTGGCGCCGGAGTTGAGGTGTCGGCCGGTCCAGCCACGCGCCACGGGCAGGATCGACCAGCCGAGATCCAGGGAGGAGGAGGCCGACGGGCGGAAGGCGCCGAGTGACGGGTGGCGGAGCAAGGTTAGAGGGAGAGGGGAGCGGCAGAGAGGCGCCGGCGTGGGCTGCTTCGACGCGCCGCCATGATTTGGCTGCTGGATGCGGCCAGCGCTCGGGTCGCGCGGCGGCGAAACAGGGGATCAGAAAGGGGAAGAAAGGGGATCGATTGGGGATTTTAGTGGGGGAAGGCTTAGCAATGGCTCACCCCCTAGCAGTGCGCCATTAGAATTTTTTTGATAGCAATGGCGCACCCCCTAGAGGTGCGCCATTAGTAATCTTTTTTTGGATAGCAATGGCGCACCCCCTAGCGGTGCGCCATTAGTAATCTTTTTTTGGATAGCAATGGCGCACCCCCTAGCGGTGCGCCATTAGTATTTTTTTAGGA
>NC_057796.1:396620278-396716922 GCF_018294505.1 Triticum aestivum
CGGAGGGCCGGCAGCGGCGTCTTGAACCCTAGGTCTCGCTCGGGGGGGAGGGAGGGGGTGGGTGGTGCGCTCGGCCGATTCCGTTCGGGGGAACCGAGCGAGGAGACAGGGGAGGGTGCGGGGGGTTAATTTTTTTAACAAATTCAATACTTTTTGTGAATTAGAAATTCAATAGCATAATAAACATAAATAAATATTCATGAGGACACTAGAACAGAAGAAATATCATTTCAATATGTCGAAATACAATCAAGAAATGAAGGCTACAATTTAAATACAATCGATCTTAGAGCTAGCTATCTGTTCACAATCTTCTTGCCCTTATTTTTCGTAAATGGAGTTCTTCTCTTGAACGGACGTCCTTTAGGTAGGGTGGTCCTGCTTCTTTTTGTGGTGTATGCTGCAACTTCATCGTCGTTGTCATGTTCCATCTTCGGGTCGCCGTACTTGTCGAAGTCTTGCTCATTGGCGACTCCATCCATTCCGATGATCTTCCTTTTGCCTCTCCTCACGACAACACGACTGGGCTTTGACGGGTCGGTAATGAAGAAGCATTGGTCCACTTGGGAAGCCAGTACCCATGGCTCATTTTCCACGGTGACGTTTGCGCCCGCGGTCTTGAATTTGGCTTCAGGTATAACCATGGTGGTGAAATACCGGTCTTCTTTTATGACGCTCTTGGCCCATCTGACACGGAACAGTGGGACCTTCTCTCCAGCGTAGCTCAGCTCCCAGATCTCCTCGATCCTTCCGTAGTATCTGTCCTTGTCGTTACCGGTGTAGGATTCCATCGTTACCCCGGAGTTCTGATAACCATCTCTCTTCATGTCCTTTCCCTCGGTGTAGAATGTGTAGCCATTGATATCGTACGCCTCATACGTCATCAGGTTGTGCTCGGCGCCCTGTGACAAGGCGAATATGAGTTGTTCTTCCGCGGTAGAATCCTCATGTAAAGGGTATGACAGAAGCTTCTGCTTGAACCAACACGTGAAACATGAGTTGTGCTCTTTGAGTATATCTCCGTCCGTCCTCTGTTGGCCTTGGTCATTGTACGTCTTCTCAATAAAGGTTTTGTGCTCTACCACCCAAGGATCGACCACGTCTATGTGTTGTAGCGCGACTAGGTTTGCTCTTTCAAAGTCGGCGAGTCGACCCTTGAAGTCGACATGCATTTCGCGGGGACCCTCACGGTGACCCCATCCAGTGAGCCTGCCGAGGTGCCTATTGACGGGCAGACCAACGGGGTTCTCGATGCCTACATAATTCGTGCAGTAGGAGATGCACTCTTTGGTCAGAAAGCCCCTGGCTATGCTTCCCTCTGGACGTGACATGTTGCGAACGTATCCTTTGATGACACAATTCATCCTTTCGAACGGCATCATGCTGTGCAGGAACGTCGGCCCGAGTTGGATGATATCCTCCACGATATGGACCAGCAGATGCACCATAACGTCGAAGAATGCGGGCGGGAAGTACATCTCAAGCTCGCATAGTATCACCACAATCTCTTCCTGTAGCCTTCTGAGTTGCCTCACGCCAACCGACTTCTGAGAGATGACATCGAAAAAGTTGCATAGGCCAAATAGCATTTCACGGACGTGCACGTCCATGATCCCACGGATTGCAACTGGAAGTATCTGCGTCATCAGAACGTGACAGTCGTGAGACTTCATCCCACTGAACTTCTGCTTCGCTGAGTCTAGGTATCTGCTTATCTTCCCCGCGTAACCGTAAGGAAGTTTTACTCCTACGAGGCAGGTGAAAAACTGATCGATCTCCTCCTGACTTAGAGTGAAGCACGCGGGAGGGAAGTCATTTCCGGTCTTCTTGGCCTTTTTGCCTTTGCGACGACTTTCCGTGTCCTGCTTCGCCTCATCATCATCATTAGCGTGAAGCTCCTCCCTGATGCCCATTGATTTCAAGTCTGCCCTTGCTTTCGGCCCATCTTTGGTCCTCTCTGGCATGTTGAGCAGGGTACCAAGCAGACTCTCGCACACGTTCTTCGTGATATGCATGACATCAAGGCTGTGAGGCACACGGTGGATCTTCCAGTACGGCAAGTCCCAGAAAACAGACCTCGTTTTCCATACCTTCAGCAGCGGCTCTGGCGCCTTTCGCTTCTTTCCCGGCTCTGACGCCTTTTGCTTCTTCCCGGCAGTGGGCAATCTTTCCAATTTTTCAACAGCTCGTCTATTTCCTCGCCGCTCCTCGTATGCGGGCGTCTTCGGGGTTCGGTTTCACCATCGAACAGATCCTTGCGTTTTCTCCACGGGTCATCATCGCGAAGCCACCTTCGATGTCCCATGAACACGGTTTTCGAAGACCCGGGATCTCTATCTAGCTGGCGATACGTTGTGTCATGCATGCACCTGACGCATCTAGAAAATCCGTGGACCACCTGCCTCGCGAGATATCCGTAACCGAGATAGTCGTGCACCGTCGTGAGTAGTGCGGCTCTCATTGGGAAATATTCTTTCTCTGCGGCATCCCACGTATTGGCTGGCGTTTTCCATAGTGTGTCTAGCTCCTCTTTCAGCAGCCCCAGATACAGATTGATGTCGTTCCCTGGTTGTTTCGGCCCTTCAATTAGCATACTCATGTGAATGTACTTCCTCTTCATGCACAACCAGGGGGAAGGTTGTACATCAACACAAACACAGGCCAGGTGCTATGTGTGCTTCTCTGGCTGCCAAACGGATTGACTCCATCGGTGCTCACGCCCAGCACGATGTTCCTTGGATCGTTCCCAAATTCTGGGAGTTCGAAGTTCAACGCTTGCCACTGGCTCCCATCCTTAGGGTGACTCCGCATCTTGTCTTTTTAATTTATCTCCGGATCATTTGCGTCATCTTCTCACTTCTTCTCCTCCCTATCTGCATGCCAACGCAGGAGCTTTGCTACCTTAGGGTCCGCGAAATACCGCTGCAGACGAGGAGTGATCGGAAAGTACCACACCACTTTTTGAGGAGCTTTCTTCCTCTTCTTGTATCGAGTGACGCCGCACACCAGACATATGGTAGACTCCGCGTGCTCGTCCCAATAAATGATGCAATTGTTCATGCACACATGGTATTTCACGTGCGGTAAATCCAGAGGACACACGATTTTCTTCGCCTCCTCGAAACTGGTCGGGCACTTGTTCCCCTTGGGAAGACGTTCATGCCAGAATGACATGTTCTCGTTGAAGCATGCGTCGGTCATTTTGTGTTTTACCTTCATCTCCAGAGCCATGAGCGTTACTTTCAGGCGGGTATCCTTGGGCCTGCATCCTTCATACAATGGAGTAACCGCGTCTATCTCCAGTTGATCCAGCTTGGCTTTCTCTCGGGCGGCAGCTCTTGTGTTATCCGTCTGCTTGAGAAGCAGCTCTTGAATATGAGGGTCCTGCACCCAGCCCATCGATGGTCCATCATCATCTGCTCCGGCATCTTCATCTTCATGATCATGCCCTTTGTCTTGATCTTCCTCATCATCTTGTCCGGCATCTTCTACATGATGACTGTGTGCAGCATCACTGTCGTGATCATGTCCTGGAGATTCTTCGTCTTCTCGCCCGCCCTCGCCGCGGTGGTTGTCTTGCTGCCCTTCCTCATTTCTTGCCCGGCCCCCATGGATGACTTCATAGTCATCTTCATCACCTTGCCAACGATAGCCATCCATGAAACCACGCAAGAGCAGGTGGTCCCGCACCTGCCCGGAATCCGGGTCTGCAATAAGGCTCTTCAGCTTGCATCTTCGACACGCACATCTTATCTCCGTCTCGTTCTTTTGAAGCATCTCGGCCTTCGCGGAGCTCAAAAACCTATTCACGATGCCTTCGGTCATCGTGCGGACCATGGTCGCCTGAGGGGTAGAGCAAAATGATATTTAGAACCAAGAAAAAATTTGGCATGACTTTCCCTAAAAATAGGACCAAAAAGAATGCATAGTGCCAAAATTCTCGCCGAAACGGAAATGAATCAACATTCCGGCAAAATATTGGCAACTATCGCATTTCAAATACCGGTACCTGCAAACACAAACATATATGCAACACCACAAACATATGCAAACCACAAACATACATAGATCTAGCTAGGCCATGAAAAGTGCATGTGCACGTTGTTGGAGGGAGAAAAAGTAGATCTACAACATAAAGAAAGCTTTCCCCTTACTTACCTATCAAAAAAAGGTAATTTAACCACTTAATTTGGATGAAACTATGATGCAAATGAGGTGAGGAGGAGGAGGCAACCGAGACAAGCTTGGACGAGGAGGTGGAGAGAATTAAGTGGGGAAAGTGAGTGTGTAGGTGGCTGTCCAAAATATCTAGCTGGTCCCAGGTTACTAATGGCGCACCACCTACAAATGCGCCATTAGTAAACCTGGTTACTAATGGCGCACCAGCTGATGGTGCGCCATTAGTAGTTTTGCAAAAAAAAAGATAGTAGTGGCGCACGGGGTGAGTGGTGCACCATTACTAGTTAAAACTAGGAATGGCACACTGTGCCCTGGTGCGCCGTTAGTATTTTTGGAAAAAAAATATGTTAGTAGTGGCGCACCATGGGTGTGGTGCGCCATTAGTGTCTATCACACTAATGGCGCACCAACACATGGTGCGCCACTGCTATATAGTAGTGGCGCACCACATGTCTGGTGCACCATTAGTGTCCATATTATCTATAGCCCTTTTCCTAGTAGTGTTGTGACCCGGCATCTTGAGCTGCAGAAAGAGATAAAAAGGCCGTGCCATAAACTTAGCATAAGCTGGCCGTCCGAACAGGGCATGATACGGGCTTTTGATTTTCACCACCTCAAAGGTCAAAATTTCTGATCTTGAGTCATACTCATCTCCAAAAGCCACCTCCAGAGCTATCTTACCAACAGGATATGCCGATTTACCAGGCACCACACCATGGAACACCGTATTGGACGGTTTAAGATTTTTATCTGTTAACCCCATGCGACGGAAAGTTTCATAATAAAGGATATTGATACTACTCCCTCCATCCATGAGTACCTTAGTGAACTTATAACCTCCCACCTGAGGTGCCACCACCAGTGCCAGATGACCCGGATTGTCAACCCGGGGCGGATGATCCTCTCGACTCCACAAAATAGGCTGCTCAGACCAACGTAAGTACCGGGGAATCGCCGGTTCAACGGAATTCAGTGCCCTCTTATGAAGCTTCTGATCGCGCTTGTCCAGGCTAGTGGTGAAGACATGGTACTGTCCGCTATTCAACTACTTCGGGTTGCTCCGGTAACCCGACTGCTGCTATTGCTGTTGTTGATTCCCCTGATTGTTATAACTACCTTGGCTTCCCTGATTGCCTTGACTGCCATGCCCGCTTTGGTCACCATGAAAACCTGAACCAGAACTGCCTCCACCATATCCCGACCCATGAGACCCGGAGCCTGAGCCGCCACCCGGTCCATGATCATACCGGAAAGAATTAGAATTTTTGAACTCTTGCATGATGTAGCAATCTTTCCAGAGGTGTGTGGACGGATTCTCCTTCGTCTCTTGTTTTGGGCAAGGCTGGTTCAACAGATAAGACAGGCGGTTCGGGTTAGGATTTGGTCCTCCACCGCGCTGAGGCGGTTTACCCTTACGTCGTTGGCCCTTGTCATGTGTGCTGCTATTAGCCACAAAGTCTAAACTGTGGTCCGCTTTACGCTTGCCGCCGTTTCCATGACCCGCTGGGTTGTGGTGCTGCCCCTTGGCGTTGCCGCTCCTTTTTCCCTTCCCTGTCTTATCATCGTCAGACTCGGGATCCTTGGTACTATCAGAGTCGGCATACTTCACCAGAGCCGCCATGAGGGTTCCCATGTCATTACAGTGACGTTTGAGCTGTCCCAACTTCAACTTCAGAGGTTCAAACCAGCAATTGCCTTCCAATGTTAAAACTGCAGTATCAACATTGATGCGGTCCGATGAATGCAAAATCTCTGAAACCCGGCGCACCCAACGGGTTGTTGATTCTCCTTCCTCCTGGACACAGGCAGCTAAATCCACAATTGACATGGGCTGCTTGCATGTATCCTTGAAATTCTGGATAAACCGGGCTCTCAACTTGGCCCATGACCTAATATAATTAGCCGGTACGCTTTTTAGCCAAGTGCGGGCCATCCCCTCTAGCATCATGGTGAAGTATTTCGCACATGCCGCATCGTCCACATCCATCATCTCCATGGCCATCTCATAGCTTTCGACCCACGTCTCGGGGGATAAATCGGCAGTATAATTCAACACTTTGCGCGGGCCCTTGAAATCCTTGGGCAGACGAACGTTGCGCAACGCTGGGATGAGACACGGTACCCCCAAGGAGCTAGAAGCAACCCCTGGTTCCACCGACGTAGTTGGACGAACCGGAGTAAACTGACGGGCATCATGCTGCGCTGCCAACTCGGCCTCTCTACGTGCCCGAGCCCGGTCCACCACCTCCTGAGCGTCACCAACACTACCCGCCGGATTATTGCCACGGGCCAGATCACGGCTCCGTGCGTTGCTTGATACCGCTGGTTCATCCATACGCCTATTGTAACTCTGGCTTGGGCGGGGGGTGGAATGGATCCGGTCGCGGCTATACGAATGAGCCTCCTGCTGAACCAAAGCTGTCTGAAGAAGCTCCCTAACCCGACGCATCTCGACCGCCGCTGGAGACTCTCCTTCGATCGGGATGGCCGCCAGTCGTGAAGCGGCAGCGACAATGTTGTCCATCGGGTTAGAGTAATGACCTTGCGGTGTTGGGACATGCTGTGCTACAATGTTGTTTTGATGAGGCGGATCCACCAATCGTGGCTGAACCGACGCCCCCGCTCCAGGTGCCTCCGCCCGGTTTACCGCCGGCGGATTACTGGTCCCCGCTCCTGGGGTGTTTAAGAGGTTTCTAGCGTCATAAACCAGTGGCAGGCGAGATCGGTACCTCCTCTTCAGGACTTCGAAGGGAAAAACTCAATTCATCACAACAAGGTAGAGAGGGGAAAACACCATATGATCCGACTATAGTAACAAAACCCGCGATACATCAAGACCATGACATCTCAAGAACACGAGAGAGAGAGAGATATTAAACACATAGCTACTGGTACAAACCCTCAGCCCCGAGGGTGGACTACTCCCTCCTCATCGTGGTGGCCGCCGGGATGATGAAGATGGCCACTGGTGATGATTCCCCCCTCCAGCAGGGTGCCGGAACGAGGTTTAGATTGGTTTTCGGTGGCTATAGAGGCCCGCGGCGGCGGAACTTCTGATCTAGGTTAACCCCGAGGGTTTTCGAAATATTTGTGAATTTATAGGGTAAAGAGGGGGTGCGGGAGGCCACCGAGGTGGGCACAACCCACCTTGGCACGCTTGGGGTGCCAGGCGCGCCCTGTTGGGTTGTGCCCCCCTCGGGGCACCCCCCAGGTGCTGCTTTGGCCCATTGGAAATGTTCTGGTCCATAAAAAATCTCCAAAAAGTTTCGCGGTGGTTGGACTCCATTTGATATTGATTTCCTGCGATGTAAAAAACAAGCAAAAAACAACTGGCACTGGGCACTAGGTCAATAGGATAGTCCCCAAGAATGATATAAAGTTGCTATAAAATGATTGTAAAACATCCAAGAATGATAAAATAATAGCATGAATACTTCATAAATTATAGATACGTGGAGATGTATCAACATCCCTGTTGGGGATATTATTACTGAATATAAACCGGCCAGGAGAGGCCGGGTTATCCCCATAATGAGTTATTATATTCACAGCCCATGAAGACAAGGAATGCGGCGCTTTATGAAGGCCCAGGGTCCAAAGGCGAATTAGGGCCTGTAAACATAAACCGCCATATCATATGTAACTTGTGTTCTAAGTTAAGAAAGAGTAGAAACCGAGCCGAACACGTTTGTGAGCCGGCCTCGGGATTCTGTAAACCGCCGGGCGTCAACCTGAGTATATAAAAGGACGACCCGGGGCAGTTGAGGGGGGATCAATATGAGGGCTAGACATAACTAGGAGAGCCGGTTTACGGTGACTCCCTCGTGATGATAATAAGACCTAGCCTCAAACAGCATGTAGGGTTGTTACCGGATGATGTTTCTCGGGGCCCGAAGCTGCCTAAATCCCTGTCTTATGTTGCGTCTCTCAATTCCGCTCAACCCCTCTCAAGCTACCACATAGATGCGTTGGCCTCACGACTAAGTCCTCACACTAGGACATCTGCCGTGACAATTCCACGACAGTTGGCGCCCACCTTGGGGCCTGCGCACGATGGTGTTGAGTTCTTGGAGGGATCTCTCTTTGGGATTGAGAAGCTCGCAATTCATCAGGAGAATTATTTATTACAAAGTGGCATTACGATGCGGAGATGGAGGCGCGCCAATATAATGTGGTACAGGAGGTCGTCGTTGCACAACGGACTCCCACACCGGCTTACAACGCCGTGGCCGTCTCTTGCGACCGCACCGGTTTACAACGCCGTGGCCGGTTCATATGTCCGAGCCACCTCTAATATTGTGGACGTCTTTACCATCCGTCTATTGCGGCCTGGTCTACATCGACACACCAGGGCCACACCTGTCTGCATGAGCGGTTTATTAAGTATGAGTAAGTCACTGCTTGGGTAGCCCGGTTTTCATTCAACAAATTGGAGGCAAATCATCATATATTGTCAGCCGCCGTCTGCACTGGATGGCTCAATGTGCAGGCGTACAAGTTGCCACCACTACAGTTTGGTTAACTTCAAACAGCCAGTTGGAAGGAACCATTGGCCGAGTTGCTGACTCGGCTCATACGGGATCATTGATAACCCGCTGCAGTCACCTCAACCTTCTGTGGATTCACATCGCGCTATCAACACCGATGATATACACCCTATGCTATGGTCAAATGTGAAGAATCTCAAACCAACTCTTTGAGTCGTCTTAAGACTCGGGGGCTGCAATGACATGACTCAGAAATCTTGCTAGTTCCAACTAATTTAAGAAGCCCGGGTCGTTGGAGGGTAGATAACCCGATCCCGGAGGCTGCTGTCCTATTGGGGAAAATTTAAAAGGCCGTCAGAAAAATTCCGGCTCCCAATGATGCTTCCGGTTTATAGTCCGGTTCAAGGGAATTCCCGTCTCCCACACAACGCTAATGCTCTAACATACGGTTCAAAAAAGAATTCGTCTCTAAGCAAGTTCGAGTTCTCAGAAAAAATAAAGGTTGCCGAAGAGAACTTGTTGCTATGATGCGCAGTTCAAACGTGGGTATCCTACCTTATGGCTTATCTTATTATGGTTACATGGGGGCTTGCTACTCAAGATAAAGGGACCAAAGAGAGTCTGTTGCAACGCACAACTCAAACATAGGTACCCTGCTTTGATGTCACTTGGGGGCGACCTGCTTAAGTGAGCAAAGCCTTGATTACCCTCTTGATCAGGCTTGTATGCCTTCAATAAAATGTTACTTGGGGGCTTTTTTTCCAATGGACAAGAGTTTTTTATGACCCTTGTAATAGGCTATAAAAGCTAGGCTGGGAAGCCCGGTGTATTCACCGAAAAATCCGGGTTATCCTACCTTTTTAAGTTTGACACTCCGCCTAGATTGACTGGAATGACCCGTCGTACTTGTGACAAGTCAATCTTACATAGACCCTGAACTTGTCCAAGTTAAAACGATGATTGGTTATGTGAGGTCCGACTCATAAGGTTTACATAAAGGTTTAACTCAGTGGTTGTGCTGCCCTTGATAGCACTTATGATTTGGGCTTGGCGGCCTATAAAAGCCTTGTTTTTTCTGATTTGTTATTCTTTCAAATTTCCGGTGGTTGTTAAACCGGCCTAGCTCTAGACTTTAAGTCGCCAGTATATGATAAATTTTCGGTGATTGATAAACCGGCCTGGTTTTGGACTATAAGTCGCCAGTGTATGATGAGAAATTATCCGGTGTTTATTAACCCGGCCTGGCTTTGGACTATAAGTCGCCAGTGTATGATGATCGTATATATTTGGGGGCACTATGCTCTAAGTTTTGGGATATTGCCCTTACTGCATATGGCACGGTAACCCGGCGGAATGAACTGATTTCACAGGCCATGTAGCCTTAATTATATGGCTCATCATTGAGCATCTTTGGGTTTGATAAACCGCCCTGATAGCAGAGTATTGAGTCGCCAGGATATTTTGCCTTGAGTGATCAGAATGATGATATTTCATGTTCCGGGTTGATACTGGCCCCGGATTATAATTCTCAAGGCGTCACCATGGTATTAATCTACAGGTATGTCCTTCCATAATGATACGGATATTTTGGTTTTGATAAACCGCCCCGGCTATGGACGCTAAGTCGCCAGTATTTATTTTGGATTGCGCCATTGCAATCATGCGCTCATAAATCATTGGATTATATTATTCAAATCTTCAAATAGCCAACATGGCTGGATTTTATTATGGTTATCAATAACCAGTATTATGATTGAGGTCTTTTCAAAATCGCTTTGGCACAATGGATGTTATTATCAATGGATATGATTTATTCTGCAATTGAAGAAATAGTCCCGAGTCACTGCAGGCTTACGACCCGGCACTTGGGGGCTACATTATTCAAGTTGAGATTACATCAGATATGCAAGTCTCATGTCGCTGTCAGCATGCACCGTAACACTTGGGGGCTACCAATTGCTTCTGTCAAAAAATTGAAGGTACACAAAGTTCAATCCATTATATTGAAAAATCCACTGCTCAGTTGGTAAAGCACAAAGCTCTTCACCTTGTGGACATGGATTCAAGGCCATGACTTATGATGTTTTTTGATAAACCGACGTTCATTAACTCGGCTCGGCTGTCAACTACAAGTTGTTAGTACATGATCACTTATAATCCGGAGTTTCTTAACCCGGTCTAGTTGCGACTCCAAGTCGCCAGTATTGAATAAACCGGTGTTTATCACAACCCAGTACAGTTTTATCATAAACCGGTGCAGTATCAAAGGAGTTATCATTACTCAAGATTGGAGTTATCACCCTCACTACAAAAGATGGTCAGCCAACGTTGGGATTCAAGGTCACAGGCACAACTACGGATTATGAACGTCATATATCTTGAGCATGGCGACTTAACAAGTATCAAGCAAAATAAATATGCACGAAGACATAACAGACCAGGTGTTTGAACTAGCCTATTACAAAGTGTCTCAGCGCCCAAAAGAATAATTGTTTTTTCAGCAAGTGTTGCGATTCGCAGAAGGATAATCCGGCCTTCGGATCATGATTCGTCACCAGGTTGACTCGACGGCCGCAGATCATCTTGCACCGGTTCATCCTCCTCATCTCTACCCAGCGGCTGGAAGTCAATAGTTGCCGAATTGATCCCAGTTAGGGCTTGGAACACAACTTCATCCCTTATAAGGGCGGACGGTTCAATGTCAGGGGCATAAGTATGCTTACGGATTGGCGGGATAAGATTTTGAGCCTCAGGAGTTGGTGCAGCAACCCGTTTGTTGTTGACGTCATAACTCGCCTGATAACGAGAAAGATCAGCTTCTTTAGCCAATTGGCAAGCTAGTGGACGTACTTCCCGGGTTATACCCCGAAGATCATCATTGCCAAATTTTGATCCGTCTTCTTTTAAGCTCGGATAACCTTTACTTACATCCTCCGGATCAAGATCAGGCACCCACGCTTTTGCTCGGGTTAGTGCGGTCAGAGCACCAGCTCTCGCAGCAGATCTTTTCAGCTCTTCTACCCGGGCAAGCAGCATTGACAACCTCTCTAAAGTCTCCTTGATTAAAGTTGGGGGTGGTTTGTTGTGAGAAGCAGCACAAATGATCCGTTGCGCACTGGTATATAACTGCTCTATCAGAGTATAGGCAGCCTTCAACTTCTTCTGTACGTCAGAGCAGATGGCTAATGTGAGTTCCTGCATCATTACAAACATCAATAAACCGGCACTGAATGGATGATATGATGAAAACTTAAGGCCAGGATGATTACCGAACACAACAACAGTCATGGCATGTACTTGCCGCTTTACACCAGGCAGCTCATCTACCACCGGTTTAAGAGTTGCTTCTGCATCCTTGACTCTTTTTAGCACAGCGGATTTTTCTGTGTTCCAATCCGCCCGCTCCTTGTTGAAATTCTCCTTCAGTTTTTCCATGGCGGCTAGGGCACCAGTCAGCTCATCTTTTGCCTTAGAAGTTTTTGCTTGCTGGGAATTGATGTTTTCTTGCAGATCAGAGATCTGAGTTTCCTTTTTACTCAGCTCAGCCTATAAAGACAGACATGCCATGAGTTGGTAATACATATTTGAAGTACCAAGCACATAACAGGTTATGCACCTGATACTTGGGGGCTAATGCATATTTGCTCATCATTAGAACTTTCTGCAAGTCCCAAGCACAATACAAGTATTATTCTTGGCACTTGTGGGCTAATGTATAACTGTTCAAAGTAACAAATGGGTTTTTCTTCTAAAAAGTCCCAGTTTACTGTGAAAAGATAAACTGGCCCTTGGGGACTACACTAGCAAAAGTTGCAGTATTATAATTATAAAGTACCGGTTCATCTTTAAAAAGATAACCCGGCCCTTGGAGGCTAAGCATGCAATGTTAAGCTATTACTAAGTCCCGGTTTGGATTGATATAATAAACCGTCACTTGGGGGCTACTGGAGTTGATATTGGTAATTGAAAACAAGAGGAAACAGTTATGCAGAGTTAAGCACTAGTTACCTCGTATCGCTCCTTCATCAAGTTTACCAAACCGACTTCATAATCGCGGTTTGTATACAGACGGTTCAAGAAGCCAGAGTGAAGATCTTGGGCATTGAGATGAGCGTAGCTTGACAAGTCTGTGCTCCATTTTCCCTTGCTCATAGCAGAAAATTCATCCTTGGCACTATGCTTGGATAAAGCGACAGGATTGCCAGGAGCAGTGTGGCCAAAGCCAGTAATCATGATGTCATCTTCCTTGTCACCAGCAGCTTTCACTGGAGTTGACGGCTTATCAGTAACCTTAGCTGGAGTTGCCGGTTTATCAGCATCTAGACTGGTGTTGTTTTTTCAGATTGTGTTGACCCATGGGCGTAAACCGGCCAGGAGAGGCCGGGTTAACCCTGCATGTGGTTCATCATGACAGAAGCCCATGAAGACAGACGGTGGTGTTTTATGAAGGCCCAGGGCCCAAGGCCGGTTTAAGGCTTGTAGATATAAATCGGTATTAGTATGAATAACTTGTATTGTAAGATAGAGAGAGCAGAGACTGAGCTGGATACGTGTATGATCCGGCCTCGGGATTCTGTAGACCGACGGGCGTCAACCCATGTATATAAGGGGACGACCCGACGGCGGTTCAGGACAAGAAACAACAACTCGAGACTCAGGTAAAGCGTGTTTGCTCCCTGATGATCGAAACCCCAGCAATTCCATCACAACTAGACGTAGGCTTTTACCTTCATCGTAAGGGGCTGAACTAGTATAAAAACTCTCCCGCTTCCCTTGTCCGCTTTAACCCCTTTAAGCTAACCCATGACGATGGCTCCGCGACTAAGTCCTTTCACAAGGACATCAGCCGTGACAATTCCATGACAGTTGGCACCCACCGTGGGGCTATCGCATGATGGTTTCAAGTTCTTAGAGGGCAGCTTCGAAGGACTCAAGGGTTGCGCTGTGGGCTGGATGACCAAGAGTCGTCGTGGCAAGATCTACATCGACGATGCATGGGGCCCCGAGGCCAACTCAATTGAGTACGGGTACCGGGTCCCCTTTGGTGGCATACACGTCTTCATTGGCAAGATCGGCGAACCGGGCCCTGAGCCGGACATCTGCACCGACCTCGTCGAAACAGCTCAGCGTGCGAGATCTGCCCGGGTCAAGCCTGTCATGAAGCGTGCCTTCGTGGGAGTCATCCATGGAAGGGAATCTGAGGATAAATCAGAGTCTGCTGGTGAGACCGTCATCTATTCCGACGGCGAGTCGTCAACCGGAGAGACCGAGTCACTGTATCAGCTTCAAGATGGTTAGATTGGGGGCTGTTCCGATGGCGACAGTATTCCGGACTCCCTTGATTTGCCAAACTGAGTCATGGCCGGTACGCAACCAGCGCTTCACTCTTCGATCGCAGCGGCAATGGTTTTCGGATCAGCAGCCAGGGCAGGAGGCTCCGTGCGACCGCCGGCCCAAGTCTTATCTGATTTATTTGACGCATTGGCAACGCTGATGGCGGAGGTTAACCCGGCAGATCAGGATGCACGCAATGCGGAGATTGCAAAGGTAAAAGATCAGATCACCCAAGCTAAAGCTCACTTAGCAGCGGAGGATGCCAGGATGGCCGCGGAGCGGGCCGCTTTGGAGGCCCAGGCGTACCGGATTATGCTGGATCAGAGTGCGTCAAACGAAGTCCTGAAAAGGAGGCACCGATCCCGCCTTCCGCCGGTTTACAACGCCAGGAATCTCTTCAACACCCCAGGAGCAGGGACCAGTAATCCGCCAGCAGTAAACCGGGCGGAGGCACCTGGAGCAGAGGCGCCAGTTCGGCCGCGGGTGGTGGATCTGCCCTGTCAGAACAACATTGTGGTACAGCATGCCCCGACACCACCAGGTCATTACTCTAACCCGATGGACAACATTGTTGCTGCCACTTCACGACTGGCTGCCATCCCGATCGAAGGTGAATCCCCGGCGGCAATCGAGACACGTCGGGTGAGAGAGCTTCTTCAGACAGCTTTGGTTCAACAGGTGGCCTACTCATATAGTCGCGACCAGATCCACTCCACTCCCCGCCCAAGCCGGAGTTACAGTAGGCGTATGGAGGAGCCAACAGTATCAAGCAACGCACGGAGCCGTGATCCGGCCCGTAACCCGGCGGGTGGTGCTGGTGACGCTCAGGAAGTGGTGGACCATGCCAGAGCACGAAGAGAGGCCGAATTAGCGGCGCAGCATGATGCCCGTCAGTTTTCTCCGGTTCATCCCATCACATCAACGGAACTAGGGGTTACTACTAGCTCTTTGGGAGTGCCGTGTCTAGTTCCAGCACTGCGAAACATGCGTCTGCCCACGGATTTCAAGGGCCCGCGCAAGGTGCCGAATTACACTGCCGATCTGTCCCCCGAGACATGGGTTGAAAGCTATGAGATGGCCATGGAGATGCTGGATGTGGACGATGCGGCGTGCGCAAAATACTTCACCATGATGTTAGAGGGTACGGCCCGCACTTGGCTGAAAGGTTTACCAGCAAATTATATCAGATCATGGGCCGAGTTGAGAGCCCGGTTTATCCAGAATTTCAAGGATACGTGCAAGCACCCGATGTCGATTATGGATTTAGCTGCCTGCGTCCAGGAGGAAGGAGAATCAACAACCCGATGGGTGCGCCGGGTCTCGGAGATTTTGCATTCATCGGACCGCATCAATGCTGATACCGCAGTTTTAACTTTGGAAGGCAATTGCCGGTTTGAACCTTTGAAGTTGAAGTTGGGACGGCTCAAACATCACTGCAACAACATGGGACCCTTATGGCGGCTCTTGTGAAGTATGCTGATTCTGATAGTACCAAGGATCCCGAATCTGACGATGAGAAGACGAGGAAGGGAAAAAGGAGCGGCAACGCCAAGGGGCGGCACCACAACCCAGCGGGTCATGGGAACGGTGGCAAGCGCAAAGCGGACCATAATACAGACTTTGTGGCTAACACCAGCGCATAGGGCAAGGGCAAACGACGTAAGGGTAAGCCGCCTCAGAGCGGCGGGGGACCAAGTCCTAACCCAGACCGCCTGTCTTATTTGTTGAATCAGCCTTGCCCAAAGCACGGGACGAAGGAGAATCCGTCCACACACCTCTGGAAAGACTGCTATATCATGCAGGAGTTCAAAAATTCTAATTCCTTCAATTATGATCACGGACCGAGTTGCGGTCCAGGAAACGGGTCTCATGGGCCGGGCCATGATGGTGGCAGCTCCGGTTCAGATTTTCATAGTAACCAGAATGGACATGGGAATCAAGGCAATCAGGGAAACCAAGGCGGTTATCACAATCAAGGAAATCAGCAACAGCAGCAACAGCAGTCGGGTTACCGGAGCAACCCGAAGCAGTTGAATAGCGGGCAGTACCATGTCTTCACCACTAGCCTGGACAGGCGCGATCAGAAGCTTCATAAGAGGTCAGTAAATTCAGTTGATCCGGCAGTCCCTCGGTACTTATGTTGGTCTGAGCAGCCTATTCTGTGGAGTCGAGAGGATCATCCTCCCTGGGTTGACAATCGGGGTCATCTAGCGCTGGTGGTGGCACCTCAGGTGGGAGGTTATAAGTTCACTAAGGTACTCATGGATGGGGGAGTAGTATCAATATCCTCTATTACGAAACTTTTCCGTCGCATGGGGTTGACAGATAAGGATCCCAAACCGTCCGGTACCGTGTTCCATGGCGTGGTGCCTGGTAAATCGGCATATCCTGTTGGTAAGATAGCTCTGGAGGTGGCTTTTGGAGATGAATATAACTCAAGAGCAGAAATTTTGACCTTTGAGGTGGTGAAAATCAAAAGCCCGTATCATGCTCTGTTTGGACGGCCGGCTTATGCTAGGTTTATGGCACGGCCTTGTTATGTCTATCTGCAGCTCAAGATGCCAGGTCACAAGGGGACTATAATGGTGCATGGGAGCCGCAAGATCGCTTTGGAATGTGAAGAAGGTGATGCAGCTTATGCTGAGTCGGTTTGTGCGACAAAGGAGTTGAAATATTACAAAGACAATGTTGATCCGGCAGATATGACTTCATTGAAGAAACCAACTACAGAGCAGGATCGGGCTTTAAAGTTTAAAACGGCTTATGAGACTAAGCTTGTTGACTTCGTCCCCGGCGATTCGTCCAAGCAGTTCAGCATCAGCGCTAACCTGGATCCGAAATAGGAAAGCGCGCTCATCGAGTTCGTCCGTGAGAATCGGGACATCTTTGCATGGAAGCCTTCTGACATGCCAGGTGTACCGAGAGGACTCGCTGAGCACACTCTTAATGTTGATCCCAAGTATAAACCGGTCAAGCAGTTTCTCCGTCGGTTCAATGAAGAAAGACGCAAGGCCATCGGAGAGGAAGTAGCCAGGCTCTTGGCGGCTGGATTTATCTTTGAAGTTTTTCACCCTGAGTGGTTAGCTAATCCGGTGCTGGTTCTTAAAAAGAACGGTACTTGGCGTATGTGTGTGGATTACACATATCTCAACAAGGCTTGTCCAGCAGATCCTTTTGCCCTCCCCCGTATTGATCAAATTATTGATGCTACAGCGGGATGCGAGCGTTTGAGTTTTTTGGATGCATACTCTGGTTATCATCAGATCAAGATGGCGGTTAAGGACCAGGAGAAAACAGCGTTCATAACTCCCTTTGGAGCCTTCTGCTATGTGTCCATGCCCTTTGGGCTCAAGAGTGCCCAGGCGACTTATCAACGGTGTGCGCAGAATTGTCTCCATGAACAGATTGGCCGCAATGTTCATGCCTATGTGGATGATATCGTGGTGAAATCAAGGAAGAAGGAGACGCTGATTGATGACTCGAAGGAAACCTTTGATAACCTGCGGATTTACAAAATGATGCTCAATCCGGCCAAGTGTGTTTTTGGTGTACCTGCGAGCAAGCTCCTGGGTTTTCTAGTGTCTAACACGGGTATCGAAGCTAATCCGGAAAAGATCAAAGCCATCACCTCTTTGGCTAAACCAAAGTGTATTAATGATGTTCAGCGCCTGGCAGGCCGGATTGCCGCGTTGAGCCATTTTATCAGTCGCCTTGGCGAGAAGGCCATCCCTTTGTATCAGATGCTGAAGAAAACGGATGATTTTGTCTGGAGTGATGCTGCTAATGAAGCATTTGAGGACTTAAAGCGGCAGCTGGCTAATCCGCCGGTTCTTGCTGCTCCAGTTGACAAAGAGCCATTGTTGTTATATGTGGCAGCTAAGGCTCGGGAAGTTAGTGTGGCTATTGTGGTGGAGCGCAAGGAGGAAGGAAAGGAACATCCGGTTCAGCGTCTGGTTTACTATATCAGTGAGGTACTTATCAAGTCTAAGCAAAGGTACCCACATTGGCAAAAATTAGTGTATGGGGTTTTTATGGCAAGCCGGAAGCTTAAGCATTACTTCCAAGGGCACCCCATCACGGTGGTCAGTTCTGCTCCGTTGGGGGATATAATCCAGAACAGGGAGGCAACTGGCCGGATTGCTAAGTGGGCTATCGAACTCGGGACTCACAGGTTGAGGTACATACCTCGGACGGCGATCAAATCTCAGGCACTGGTGGATTTCATCAATGATTGGACGGAACTACAAGCACCAGAGGAGAAACCGGATCATACTTATTGGACCATTCATTTGGATGGGTCCCGGCAATTGGAGGGCTCGGGGGCTGGAGTCGTGTTAACTTCCCCACGAGGTGATAAGTTTCGTTATGTTCTCCGTTTGATGTTCCCTTGTACTAATAATGCAGCCGAGTACGAGGCGTTACTCCATGGTCTTCGGATGGCTAAGGAGATGAATCTAAGCCGAGTTAAGTGCTTCGGTGACTCAGATCTGGTGGCCCAACAGGTCTCCGGCACTTGGGATTCTAGAGAAGCACTCATGGCAGCGTATCGTCGTGAGGTGGATATTGTTGCAGGTCACTTTAAAGGCTATCAGGTGGATCATGTGGACCGGCGCAAGAATGAAGCGGCAGATGCTTTGAGACGTCTGGGTTCCCAGCGTAAACCGGTGCCGCCTAATGTTTTCCTGGATGTGTTGTACAATCTGTCCGTCAAGCTCCCTGGAGAAGAAGATCTAGCTATTCCTGATCCAGAGACTCAGTTGGTGGCAGCTCTTCATGTTATTTCGGATTGGACAGTTCCATATCTAGCTTATAAGAACCGCGGCGAGTTACCAGAGGATGAAACTTTGGCCAGACAGATAATCCGGCAATCTAAGTCTATGACTATTATCCATGGAAGTTGCATCATTGCAGTGTGACAGGGGTGTTTCAACGTTGTATCTCTCTCGAAGAAGGTCGTGCGATTTTGCGTGAGATCCACGAAGGAGACTGTGGTCACCACGCCGGTTCAAAATCTTTGGTGGCCAAGGCGTTTCGTCACGGTTTTTAATGGTTGACAGCTCATGATGATGCCAAGGACTTGGTAAAAAGATGTGCTGGTTGTCAAAAATTCTCAAGACGCGCTCATGTACTGGCTCAAGAGTTGAGGATGATTCCAATCACCTAGCCGTTTGCGACTTGGGGGATCGATATGGTTGGGCCTTTCAAGAGATCCAAGGACAAGAAGACCCACCTTTTGGTGGCGGTTGATAAGTTTACAAAGTGGGTAGAGGCAGAGCCAGTTAGCAAGTGTGATGCAGCCACGGCGGTCCAGTTTATCAAAAAGGTGATCTTCCGGTTTGGTTTTCCACACAACATTATAACTGACAATAGTACCAATCTGTCAAAGGGTGCCATGGAGGAGTTTTGTCAACGTGAGCACATCCGGCTTGATGTGTCGTCGGTGGCTCATCCCCAATCCAATGGTCAGGCAGAAAGAGCCAATCAAGAAATTCTGAGAGGCATCAAACCCCGGCTGGTGGTTCCTTTGCAACGCCGGGTTGTTGGGTGGAGGAGCTGCCTTCGGTGTTATGGAGCATCAATACTACACCCAACAGATCGACGGGATACACGCCATTTTTCATGGTTTATGGAGCGGAAGCAGTTCTCCCTAGTGACATCCGTCATGACTCACCTCGGGTAGCGGCATACGTTGAAGCTGACAACGAGCAGGCACGGCAGGACACCCTTGACCTGTTCGATGAAAAGCGAGACTTGGCAGCGGCCCGTTCGGCGATTTATCAGCAGGACCTGCGTCGGTATCACAGCCGCCGGGTTAAAACCAGAACCTTTCAAGAAGGAGACTTGGTGCTTCGACTCATCCAGGATCAGACGGATGCGCACAAGCTGTCCCCCCTTGGGAAGGGCCCTTTGTGGTCAGCAAAAATCTACAAAACGGATCATACTACCTAATCGATGTTCGAGAGCGCAAAGACTCACGTAAATCGGAGAAGGAGACCAATCGGCCATGGAACATTGCTCATCTTCGGCCTTACTATACTTGAGCTATAGGCTCGGTTTCTTGTACATATTATGACAATGTATATAATAAAGCGGGGTATCCGTTGTTTTCTTATATCAAGCTTCTGAAGGAAATATGCCCTAGAGGCAATAATAAGGTTATTATTTATTTCCTTATATCATGATAAATGTTTATTATTCATGCTAGAGTTGTATTAACCGGAAACATAATACATGTGTGAATACATAGACAAACAGAGTGTCACTAGTATGCCTCTACTTGACTAGCTCGTTGATCAAAGATGCTTATGTTTCCTAGCCATAGACATGAGTTGTCATTTGATTAACGGGATCACATCATCAGGAGAATGATGTGATTGACTTGACCCATTCCATTAGCTTAGCACACGATCGTTTAGTATGTTGCTATTGCTTTCTTCATGACTTATACATGTTCCTATGACTATGAGATTATGCAACTCCCGTTTACTGGAGGAACACTTTGTGTGCTACCAAACGTCACAACGTAACTGGGTGATTATAAAGGTGCTCTACAGGTGTCTATAAAGGTACTTGTTGGGTTGGCGTATTTCGAGATTAGGATTTGTCACTCCGATTGTCGGAGAGGTATCTCTGGGCCCACTCAGTAATACACATCACTATAAGCCTTGCAAGCATTGTAACTAATGAGTTAGTTGCGGGATGATGTATTACGGAACGAGTAAAGAGACTTGCCGGTAACGAGATTAAACTAGGTATCGAGATACCGACGATCGAATCTCGGGCAAGTAACATACCGATGACAAAGGGAACAACGTATGTTGTTATGCGGTCTGACCGATAAAGATCTTCGTAGAATATGTGGGAGCCAATATGAGCATCCAGGTTCCACTATTGGTTATTGACCGGAGAGGTGTCTCGGTCATGTCTACATAGTTCTCGAACCCGTAGGGTCCGCACGCTTAACGTTACGATGACAGTTATATTATGAGTTTATTTGTTTTGATGTACCGAAGGTTGTTCGGAGTCCTGGATGTGATCACGGACATGACGAGGAGTCTCGAAATGGTCGAGACATAAAGATTGATATATTGGAAGCCTATGTTTGGATATCGGAAATGTTCCGGGTGAAATCGGGATTTTTCCGGAGTACCGGGAGGTTACCAGAACCCCCCGGTAACTTAATGGGCCTTAGTGGGCCTAGGTGGAAGAGAGGAGAGGAGGCCAGGGCAGGGCCGCACGCCCCTCCCCCCAAATCCGAATAGGACAAGGAGAGGGGGGCGGCGCCCGCCTTCCTTCCTCCCCTCCACCTCTTCCCCCTCTCTCTCCTAGTCCAACATGGAAAAGGGGGGGAGTCCTACTCCCGGTAGGAGTAGGACTCCTCCTAGCGCACCTCTCCCCTTAGCCGGCCGAACCCCCTTGCTCCTTTATTTACCAGGGCAGGGGGCACCTCTAAACACACAATTGATCATTGATCTCTTAGCCGTGTGCGGTGCCCCTCTCCACCATATTACACCTCGATAATATCGTAGCGGTGCTTAGGCGAAGCCCTGCGTCGGTAGAACATCATCATTGTCACCACGCCGTCGTGCTGACGAATCCCTCCCTCAACACTCGGCTGGATCGGAGTTCGAGGGACGTCATCGAGCTGAACGTGTGCTGAACTCGGAGGTGCCGTGCGTTCGGTACTTGATCGGTCGGATCGTGAAGACGTACGACTACATCAACCGTGTTGTGTTAACGCTTCCGCTTTCGGTCTACGAGGGTACGTGGACAACACTCTCCCCTCTCGTTGCTATGCATCACCATGATCTTGCGTGTGCGTAGAATTTTTTTGAAATTACTACGTTCCCCAACAGTGGCATCCGATCCTGGTTTTATGCATTGATGTTATATGCACGAGTAGAACACAAGTGAGTTGTGGGCGATATAAGTCATACTGCTTACCAGCATGTCATATTTTGGTTCAGCGGTATTGTGAGATGAAGCGGCCTGGACCGACATTACGCGTACGCTTACGCGAGACTGGTTTCACCATTGCGAGCACTCGTTGCTTAAAGGTGACTGGCGGGTGTCTGTCTTTCTCACTTTAGTTGAACCGAGTGTGGCTACGCCCGGTCCTTGCGAAGGTTAAAACATCACCAACTTGACAAACTATCGTTGTGGTTTTGATGCGTAGGTAAGAACGGTTCTTGCTAAGCCCGTAGCAGCCACGTAAAACTTGCAACAACAAAGTAGAGGACGTCCAACTTGTTTTTGCAGGGAATGTTGTGATGTGATATGGTCAAGACATGATGCTATATTTTATTGTATGAGATGATCATGTTTTGTAACCAAGTTATCGGCAACTGGCAGGAGCCATATGGTTGTCGCTTTATTGTATGCAATGCAATCGCCATGTTATTGTTTTACTTTATCACTAAGCGGTAGCGATAGTCGTAAAAGCAATAGTTGGCGAGACGACAACGATGCTACGATGGAGATCAAGGTGTCACGCCGGTGATGATGGTGATCATGACGGTGCTTCGGAGATGGAGATCACAAGCACAAGATGATGATGGCCATATCATATCACTTATATTGATTGCATGTGATGTTTATCTTTTATGCATCTTATCTTGCTTTGATTGACGGTAGCATTATAAGATGATCTCTCACTAAAATTTCAAGATAAAAGTGTTCTCCCTGAGTATGCACCGTTGCCAAAGTTCGTCGTGCCCAGACACCACGTGATGATCGGGTGGGATAAGCTCTACGTCCATCTACAACGGGTGCAAGCCAGTTTTGCACACGCAGAATACTCAGGTTAAACTTGACGAGCCTAGCATATGCAGATATGGCCTCGGAACACTGAGACCGAAAGGTCGAGCGTGAATCATATAGTAGATATGATCAACATAGTGATGTTCACCATTGAAAACTACTCCATTTCACGTGATGATCGGTTATGGTTTAGTTGATTTGGATCACGCAATCACTTAGATGATTAGAGGGATGTCTATCTAAGTGGGAGTTCTTAAGTAATATGATTAATAGAACTTAAATTTATCATGAACTTAGTACCTGGTAGTATCTTGCTTGTCTATGTTAATTGTAGATAGACGGCCCGTGCTGTTGTTCCGTTGAATTTTAATGCGTTCCTTGAGAAAGCAAAGTTGAAAGATGATGGTAGCAATTACACGGACTGGGTCCGTAACTTGAGGATTATCCTCATTGCTGCACAGAAGAATTACGTCCTGGAAGCACCGCTGGGTGCCAGGCCTGCTGCAAGAGCAACACCAGAAGTTATGAACATCTGGCGGAGCAAAGCTGATGATTACTCGATAGTTCAGTGTGCCATGCTTTACGGCTTAGAACCGGGTCTTCAACGACGTTTTGAACGTCATGGAGCATATGAGATGTTCCAGGAGTTGAAGTTAATATTTCAAGAAAATGCCCGGATTGAGAGATATGAAGTCTCCAATAAGTTCTACAGCTGCAAGATGGAAGAGAATAGTTCTGTCAGTGAGCATATACTCAAAATGTCTGGGTATAACAATCACTTGATTCAACTGGGAGTTAATCTTCCGGATGATAGCGTCATTGACAGAATTCTTCAATCACTGCCACCAAGTTACAAGAGCTTCGTGATGAACTATAACATGCAAGGAATGAATAAGACAATTCCCGAGCTCTTCGCAATGCTAAAAGCAGCGGAGGTAGAAATCAAAAAGGAGCATCAAGTGTTGATGGTCAATAAGACCACTAGTTTCAAGAAAAAGGGCAAAGGGAAGAAGAAGGGGAACTTCAAGAAGAACAGCAAGCAAGTTGCTGTTCAGGAGAAGAAACCCAAATCTGGACCTAAGCCTAAGACTGAGTGCTTCTACTGCAAGCAGACTGGTCACTGGAAGCGGAACTGCCCCAAGTATTTGGCGGATAAGAAGGATGGCAAGGTGAACAAAGGTATATGTGATATACATGTTATTGATGTGTACCTTACCAGAGCTCGCAGTAGTACCTGGGTATTTGATACTGGTTCTGTTGCTAATATTTGCAACTCAAAATAGGACTACGGATTAAGCGAACACTGGCCAAGGACGAGGTGACGATGCGCGTGGGAAACGGTTCCAAAGTCGATGTGATCGCCGTCGGCACGCTACCTCTACATCTACCTTCGGGATTAATATTAGACCTAAATAATTGTTATTTGGTGCCAGTGTTGAGCATGAACATTATATCTGGATCTTGTTTGATGCGAGACGGTTATTCATTTAAATCAGAGAATAATGGTTGTTCTATTTATATGAGTAATATCTTTTATGGTCATGCACCCTTGAAGAGTGGTCTATTTTTAATGAATCTCGGTAGTAGTGACACACATATTCATAATGTCGAAGCCAAAAGATGCAGAGTTGATAATGATAGTGCAACATATTTGTGGCACTGCCGTTTAGGTCATATCGGTGTAAAGCGCATGAAGAAACTCCATAATGATGGACTTTTGGAATCACTTGATTATGAATCACTTGGTACTTGCGAACCGTGTCTCATGGGCAAGATGACTAAAACACCGTTCTCCGGAACTATGGAGAGAGCAACTAATTTGTTGGAAATCATACATATAGATGTATGTGGTCCGATGAATATTGAGGCTCGTGGCGGATATCGTTATTTTCTCACCTTCACAGATGATTTGAGCAGATATGGGTATATCTACTTAATGAAACATAAGTCTGAAACATTTGAAAAGTTCAAAGAATTTCAGAGCAAAGTTGAAAATCATCATAACAAGAAAATAAAGATTCTACGATCAGATCGTGGAGGAGAATATTTGAGTTACGAGTTTGGCCAACATTTGAAACAATGCGGAATAGTTTCGCAACTCACGCCACCCGGAACACCACAACGTAATTTTTGAGGACAATGTTGACCCAACAGATATGACCTCTCTGAAAAAGCCAAGTACAGAACAAGAGCCGGTGATGAAATTTAAATTGGCTGATGAGACTAAACGTGTTGATTTTGTTCCAGGTGACTCATCTCAGCAGTTTAGCATCAGTGCAAATCTGGATCCAAAATAGGAAAGCGTGCTCATCGAGTTCATCCGTGAGAATAGGGACATCTTCGCATGGAAACCTTCTGACATGCCAGGTGTACCTAGAGAACTCGCTGAGCATACTCTCAATGTTGATCCAAAGTTTAAGCCGGTCAGGCAGTTTCTTCGGCGGTTTAACGAAGAGAGGCGGAAAGCTATTGGTGAAGAGGTGGCCCGGCTCTTGGCGGCCGGGTTCATCGTTGAAGTCTTTCACCCAGAGTGGTTAGCTAACCCGGTGCTCGTACTCAAGAAGAACGGCACCTGGCGGATGTGTGTGGACTACACGGACTTGAACAAGGCGTGTCCGGCTGATCCTTTTGCCCTCCCCCGTATTGATCAAATCATTGATGCCACGGCGGGTTGTGCACGCTTAAGTTTCTTGGATGCTTATTCCGGATATCATCAGATTAAGATGGCAATTAAGGACCAGGAGAAGACGGCGTTCATCACTCCCTTTGGAGCCTTCTGCTATGTGTCTATGCCCTTTGGACTCAAGTGTGCACAGGCGACTTACCAGCGTTGTGTACAGAACTATCTTCATAAACAAATTGGGCGCAATGTTCACGCTTACGTGGACGATATTGTGGTTAAGTCCATAAAAGAGGAAACCCTGATAGATGATTTAAGGGAAACCATTGATAATCTCCGGTTCTATAAGATGATGCTTAACCCGGCCAAGTGTGTCTTTGGTGTTCCTGCAGGCAAACTCTTGGGCTTCTTGGTTTCTGACAGAGGCATTGAGGCTAACCCGGAGAAGATCAAGGCCATCACCTCCCTGGCTAAGCCGGCGTGTATAAATGACGTTCAGTGCTTGGCGGGTCGCGTCGCTGCTCTAAGCCGGTTTTATAAGCCGTTTGGGTGAGAAGGCCATGCCATTATATCAGTTGATGAAGAAAACTGATAACTTTGTCTGGAATGATGCAGCCAATACCGCTTTTGAGGATTTGAAGAAGCAGCTGGCAGAGCCCCCAGTCCTTGCTGCTCTGGTTGATAAGGAGCCCTTATTACTGTATGTGGCGGCAAACGCATGAGCCGTCAGTGTGGCTATTGTGGTGGAGCGCAAGGAGGAGGGTAAGGAGCATTCGGTTCAGCGGCCGGTTTATTATGTCAGCGAAGTGCTCATTGAGTCCAGGCAGCGGTACCCGCATTGGCAGAAGCTTGTGTATGGTGTGTTCATGGCAAGCTGGAAACTTAAGCATTATTTTCAGGGTCATCCCATCACTGTGGTCAGTTCGGCCCCCCTTGGTGATATCATTCAAAACAGAGAGGCCACAGGGAGAATTGCTAAGTGGGCTATAGAACTTGGACCTCATGGTCTCAAATATGTGCCACGCACTGCTGTTAAATCTCAGGCCTGGTGGATTTCATCAATGATTGGACAGAGTCACAAGTGCCCGAGCAAAAGCCGGATAACACATATTGGACTATTCACTTCGATGGGTCCAGGCAGTTGGAGGGCTCGGGGGCTGGCGTTGTATTGGCTTCCCCTAAAGGTGACAAGTTCCATTATGTGCTACAGCTGATGTTTCCTTGCACTAACAATGCGGCTGAGTACGAGGCCTTGCTCCACGGTCTTCGGATGGCTAAGGAGATGAGCCTGAGCCGGGTAAGATGCTTCGGTGACTCAGACTTGGTGGCTCAACAAGTATCAGGCAAGTGGGACTCTAAGGACCCTCTAATGGCGGCTTATCGCCGCGAAGTTGATGTCATTGCTGGGCACTTTCAGGGCTACCAAGTAGAGCACATTGATCGCAGGAAAAACGAGGCGGCTGATGCTCTAAGCCGGCTAGGCTCTCGGCGAAAGCCGGTGCCGCCTAACACTTTCCTGGACGTCCTGTATAGCCCTTCGGTTAAGTTGCTTACGGAGGAAGACTTGGCTGTCCCTGACCCGGAGGCACGACTGGTGGCGGCTCTCCATATCATACCAGACTGGACAATGCCATATCTGGCTTACATGACCCGGGGCGAGTTGCCTGAGGATGAAACTTCGGCCAGGCAAATAACCCGGCGGGCTAAGTCGATGATTGTTATTGATGGCGAGTTGCATCATCGCAGTGTTACAGGAGCATTTCAGCGTTGTGTCTCCCCTGAGGAAGGTCAGGAGATCTTGCGTGAGATCCATGAAGGGGATTGTGGCCATCATGCCGGCTCAAAGTCCCTTGTGGCCAAGGCTTTTCGTCATGGTTTTTATTGGTTGACGGCTCATGCTGATGCCGAGGACTTGGTCAGTAAATGTGATGGTTGCCAGAGGTTCTCACGACGGGCTCATGTGCCGGCTCAGGAGCTGAGGATGATCCCAATCACTTGGCCCTTTGCGGTCTGGGGGCTTGATATGGTCGGGCCTTTTAAAAGGTCCAAGGATAAGAAGACCCACCTCTTGGTGGCAGTTGATAAATTCACAAAGTGGGTGGAAGCTGAGCCAGTTAGCAAGTGCGATGCAGCCACGGCGGTTCAATTTATGAAAAAGGTGATTTTCCGTTTTGGCTTTCCGCACAGCATTATAACTGACAATGGCACCAATCTCTCCAAAGGCGCCATGGAAGAGTTTTGTCAACGAGAGCATATCCGACTTGATGTTTCCTCAGTGGCTCATCCTCAATCCAACGGTCAAGCTGAGAGAGCTAATCAGGAGATTCTGAAAGGTATCAAGCCCCGGCTTTTGGTCCCTTTGCAACGGACGCCGGGTTGTTGGGTGGAGGAGTTGCCCTCCGTGTTATGGAGCATCAACACTACTCCTAACAGGTCTACAGGCTTCATGCCTTTCTTCATGGTTTATGGAGCAGAAGCAGTCCTCCCCAGTGACATCCGTCACGACTCACCTCGCGTAGCGGCTTATGTTAAGACGGATAATGAGCAGGCGCGCCAAGATGCTCTTGACTTGTTGGACGAACAGCGTGATGTGGCAGCAGCCCGTTCAGTGATTTACCAACAAGACCTGCGCCGTTATCATAGCCGCCGGGTCAAATCCCGGGTCTTCCAGGAAGGCGACCTTGTGCTCCGGCTCATCCAGGATCAAACAGATGCACACAAGTTATCCCCACCTTGGGAAGGGCCCTTTGTGGTCAGCAAGAACTTGCACAACGGGTCATATTACCTCATTGACATTCGGGAGCACAAAGATTCACGTAAGTCGGAGGAGGAGACCCGTCGGCCGTGGAACATAGCTCAGCTTCGGCCTTACTACACTTGAGCCACCGGCTCTCGTGGTGTACATATTTCTCTCAGCCATGTATATTTTATGATAAGCAATAAAGTAGGACCTCTGTCCTTTTTTCTCCTCCAAACATGCACGTGTTGTTCTTATTGCAAGATTACATGATGACTTAAAGGAGGATCCGGTTTATGATCGTATTCGAATCTAGCCGTAAACAGTAAAGTCACTTGGGGGCTTCCTGTTCAAACATGGGTCGTATTCGAACCAAAGAGAACATAGCTGTTGATACCCATTTGATTGGCAAAGTGCCGAGCTCATTGGGAGGTTACCTTTGGTCATATTTGAATCATAGATTAACCCCTTTGAGAACCGACGTGGATCGTATTCGAATCAGCGTCGTTAAACAATTCTTAAAATCACTTGGGGGCTTCCTGTTCAAACATGGGTCGTATTCGAACCAAAGAGAACATAGCTGTCAGTACCCTCTTGATTGGCATCGCCACACCCACTGGGGGCTATATGATCGTATCCGAATCTTAGCTTAACCCCTTTGGGCCGGGTTTCTGGTCGTATTCGAACCGGAAGCCCCTAAGTTCTTCTGCTTTATCACAAGTTTACTCTGATTATGTCAAGATGTGTACGGCCGGGTCTCACTTTGCCGGCTTAACTTTGGTTTACAGTGTTAGTTGAACACCATAGGTGTCATTAAGACAAGTAAATCGGAGTTAAGATACCAAACTTGTTACCCGGGTTATCTAAACCAGAAGTATGCTTACAGGCCGCTAAGTGTGTTATTACGGCTGTGTTAAGGATATAATTGAGGACCAGTCTTTTTGATTCATATTCCGGGTTATCTATCCAAAACACCTGATTCTCAGGGCGGTAAGCCGCCTCGAGACTTGTGATTTGCCTTTCTATGCAGGATACTTAAAGGCACCTCTTTGAGGTTGAGAACAACAAAGGGATGATTATGACCCGGAGAAACATCCAAGAGACAACTTCAAAAGACCTTGGCATTCAATACGTGCACGATGGCACGGCAGAGATAAACTGTTGCACCTACTCTATTACAAAACTCATCAAGTCTAAAAAGGGTGGAGCATTGTTTGGTAAACCGCCAGCCGAGTTACGATGCCCGCTGAGTTGAAGTCTCCGGCTCGTTCCTATCCTCTCCTCCGGCTGATCCCAAGACCTGGAAGGTTGATGACTTCCAGTCGATGCCGCTGAGAGCTTCGAATTGGGCTTCCTCGTCAATTAACTCGGCCGGGTCAATCTCTGGGGCGAAGGTGTGCTGACGAGCCGGTGGGATCAAGTTGAGGGCTTCATAGCGAGGGGTTGGAATCCTCTGATTCTCCGCATCATAACCCGGCTGGTACTTGGTCAAATCTGTGTCATTCCCGATAAGGGTGGCCATCGGGCGTACCGCCTTCACGCAAGCCGCGAAGTCCTTCTGATCGAAAGCTGAGCCGTCTTCCTTCAGGCTTGGATAGCCAAGGGCGATGTCCGCCGGGTCTAACTCCGGCAGGAATGCCTTGGCCCGGCTCAGCGCGGCGATCGCTCCGGCCCTCGCAGAGGCCCGTCGCAGCTCTTGGATCCGCTGAGGCAGAACGGCGAGCCAGCGCAGGACTTCTGCCAGGTGAGTCGGCACCTCGTTGGATAGGGCCACCACAGCTAAGGCACGCTATGACCCGGTGTAGAGTTGCTCCACCAGGGTATACACGGCCTTTAGCTTGGTAACCACACTCTGGTTGAGGTTGGCACTTCTGGGACCTGTTTAACAGAATCAGATAAGCCGGCGACAAGGATGAATCATATACACATTCTAAACTTGATGAAAGCCGGTGAGGCGACTTACCGAAGATGGCGGCCACCATTTGGGAAACCTGGCGCTTTAGGCCGGAGAGCTCGGCGGTCTTCTCAGAGAGAGCCTTCTCCGCCTATTCCGCCCAGGTCACCAGTGCGGCCTTCTCTTCAGCCCAGGCTTTTCGCTCAGCATCAAATTCTGTCTTCAGCTTCTCTTGAGCGGCGATGCTGGATACAAACTTGGCGTTTGCCTTCCGGGTCTCCATCTCCTACGTCTTCAGCCGGCTCTTGAGATCCGCAAGGTCCGCCTCTAGCTTCTTGCCAACAGCCTGCATAAATTTCCGGGTTATTAACAGTCATTATATAAGTCCCAAGCATTTTCCAAGCAAAGACACTTGGCACTTGGGGGCTAATGCATATTGAACGTATCTATCTACATACTGCCGGCTCAATTGAGTAAGCCGGAACCTAAGTCTACAACATATTCTATCATAAGTCGTTGACTTGGGGGCTATCATGGCAAAGGTAACTATGCAGTAAGTAAGAGGACAGCAGAATGATACCTCAGATTTTTGCTGGATCTGGGTCACCATGGCGACCTCTGTGTCCCGGCTTTTGTGCACTTGGCTGATGTAGCCAGAGACAAGCTCTCCAATGCTGAAGTTGGTGTAGTCAGAGAGGTCCAGGTTCACCCGGTGAGGCTGCAGCAACTCCCCCTTAGCGGAGCACTTGGCCAGCACGGTAGGTCTCCCGGGCTCAATGAACTCCGTCCGGGTGATTACCACGTCCGGGTCGTCTGCTGGTGGAGCCGAGCTGGAGGCCTCCGGGTTAACAGAAGCTTCGGTCGTTGCCTTGGCAGTCGGGGCAGTGGCCTCAGGTGCCGTGTCCATTGGAGTGGTGGCTTCGGGGGCGGAGGGAGCTGGCGGTTCTTGAGCCGTCACCTCCGGCTCAGGCAAATCCGGCACTCCGGCTGACCTGGTCTTCTTCGCTCTTTTGGTGAGTTTTGCCTGGGCACTGAAAGGACAGAAGTGTTAAGCATACAAAGGGTTAGTAAGGACAAGTACAATATGAGATGGTTGTTATTACCCGGGTGCGGTCTTGAAAGTCGGAAGACTCGACTGCATAGAGTCGCCCGAAGAGGGGGAGGTCTCCTGATAATTGGAGTCAGAAGAATTGAGTGGCTGACGGATAACACCCGCCAACGGGTGAAAAGGGTACAAGTGGGAAATAACCTCAGTTCGGCGCTTCCTTGTTGCGTCGGGTAACCCGGCGGAGAGGTCGTTGTCCTCGTTGGTCCGGGTGTGACGCCAGATTTCATGAACCTGTCGCTTCAAAATAAATTGAGGGTCTTGATAAGCTAAAGGATGTGAAAAGCTTACTTTCCGGGTTACCCTTCGGACTTTCAGCTGTGGCAAGGGCTCCGAGTCGGAGGAAAGTGACATTACCTCTTCAACCACTGGGTTACTGGCGCCGGTGTCATCCTGTCAATGAGCAAGTATTGATAAGGCGGACAGCAACAAACAGTGAATATAGTAAGGACTTAAAAGTTCAGGGGTTACCTCTGACTCGGAGCTGTCGCTTAGTTGCATCAGCTCGGAGGCAGTAGGCCTGCTCCCTTTTTTGCGAGGGGCGGCTTTCTTGGCGGCTTTCTTCGCCTTCCTGGCCTTCTTGGCCGCCTCATGGTCATATTTGACCCGCCAGAACTTATCATCAGCCTGAAAAATACAATGATGAATTCTTAAAATGGTTCAGATAAAGGTTATATGCAGAAGAAGATAAAAAGTTAAAGTCAGCGGCTTACCGCTGGGGCTGGGTTGGTCTTGCAGAAAGGGGCTAACCCGGTCCTTCCGCAGTCTGCCAGGCTCTCGTTTAAAAGAGCCTTGGTCTCCTCTTCTGCAACATCTTCTGGAAGATCATTGCGGCTGTGTCTCTGAGGGTCATCCTTTCGTCCTGTGTACTCGCACATTAAGCCGGGGCGACGGCTCAATGGGATCACCCGCCATGAGATCCAGACCCGGACCAGGTCGATTCCGGTCAGACCATTGCCCAGGAGAGCCTTGATCTTGTTGATAGTGGGGAGCAGAGGCTAGCGCTCCGCTTGAGTCAGCTTGTCCGACAGTGGGTGAGTCGGCTCCAGACGTGTTGGGCGAAAGCCGGGCAGCGGGTTTTCATCAGCCGGGGATGTATCTTGGCAGTAGAACCAAGTCATGTTCCAGTCCTTTGGGTAGCTAGGCGGCTCTGCGTAAGGGAAAAGGCAGTCCCTGCGACGCTGGATGGAGATACCACCTAATTCCAGACTTGGCCCATTGGCGCACTCGTTCTGGAGATTTAAGTAAAAAAGCTCTCTGAAGAGCAGCAGATTAGGCTCTTCTCCAAGGTAAACCTCGCAGAAGACTTGGAAATTGCAGATGTTGGACACTGAGTTGGGTCCTATATCTTGAGGCCGCAAGTCGAAGAAGTTGAGCACGTCCCTAAAAAACTTTGAGCCGGGCGGTGCGAAGCCCCGGCTCATGTGATCCGCAAAAATCACTACCTCCCCATCCTTTGGCTGTGGCCTCTCTTCTGACGGGTCAGGGGCACGGTAGGACATGATGTCTTTCTTGGGCAGATATCCTGACTTAACAAAATCAGCTAGGGCCTCGTTGGTCACATTGGACCTCATCCAGTTGCAAATAATGGGAGCTTTGGGAGGCATGGTGCAGTCTATGACAAAAAGGAAAAACGTCCGGGTTAATTATAAGCCGGAAGTCTACAGTTCAAAACTAAGGTGGCGGCTTATGAAGGGGACTAATGGTATATACTCAAGTACAGAGGGTTATTTAAGCCGCAGGGGCGTTCAGAATAAATTAGTTATTTACGGCTTTATCACGGCTAAGCCGGAGGATTCTACGAAGCATGGTTTTCTTTAAGCCGGAGGATTCTACGGCACGTGGTTTCTTTAAACCGGAATTGTAAGCCGCCAAGGTTCAATGGTTGCAGTTTTTACTAAGTGTGGTAAAACAGGTTTCACATATTGCGGTAACTTTTCTGGATCAAAATGGTCGGGCAAAAGAAAAAATTTGTAGACCTAGAAACAGAAGTGAGGGAGTTCTTGAGCTCGAACGAAGCCTTTATGCAGTGGAAAGAGACCTACTGGCATTTGAAATGAGTACTAAACAACCGCCGCACTAGTTCTATACAAGGCTAAAGATCAAGCAGGGGCAGTAACTATAAGAACTACCGGAACTTGCGGGCTATGGCGAAGAACACGGATGAACTAGTTGAACCCTACCGCAGATCTGTTCTAGCAGGGCAGAAGAGACTCACCGGAGCTGGAGAAGAGCGGAGGTTGCCGCCGTTTGTCTGGTCCGAGTCAGGGTGATGCAGCGGCCAAAGTTGACGAAGACCGGGGGCGCGACGGCGGCGGCAGTAGCAGAGCTCGGGCAGAGGAGCGATGGCATGAGGAAGAAGATGGAGAGGAAGTGGCTGAGAGCCCGTCGGGCCGGCCTATTTATACGGCAGGTTCATAAGTGGGCGCGAGATTCAAGGAGGCCACGACGTGGTTATCTCCCCCACAACGCCTCGATTTTTGGAATGACAGTAAAAGCAAAGATCCGTTGGAGATCTGGTGGAGTAAAAAACGGGCTTAATGGAAGATGACGTCATGGCGGATTATCCGGAGTCAAGAGGATGACGTCACGCCGGGTTATGGCCTTCATATAAATGGTAAGCCGGAGATTTTTCTGTCGAAAGATTTGAAGATTGACATGAGCCGGCTCAAATCAATCTGGGGCCTAATGTTGAGGATATAGACCTTAGAGTCACCCGCCAGGAGGGGCCGGGTTACTCGCACGGTCACTGCCAGAAGCCCGGCGCCAAGATTAAAGACGGTGGGCCGAAGATGGGCTTAAGACCCGGCGGAGGCTTAAAGCCCGTAGTTACAATCATTGTTATGGTAGAACTTGTAGTGTAAGGCAAGAATAGTTGAGAGTCCGAGCCGGACACTCTTATGAGCCGGCCGGGACTCTGAGAGCTGCAGGGCGTCAGCCTCCCTATATAAAGGGACGACCCGGCAGCAGTTTAGGGGCGACAACAATCTCATCGAGAGCCGGGCATAGCAGTTTAGCTTCCTGGTGATCGTAACCGTAATCAATACCACCTCAACTGGACGTAGGCTTTTACCTTCACCGTAAGGGGCCGAACCAGTATAAACCCTCGTGTTCCTTGTCCCGCATTAACCCCTTCAAGCTTCCTAGCTGCGATGGCTCCACGACTAAGTCCTAGCTCGAGGACATCTGCCGTGACAATTCCACGACAGTAATGGTGTGTCCGAACGTCGTAATCGTACTTTACTAGATATGGTGCGATCTATGATGTCTCTTACTGATTTACCGCTATCGTTTTGGGGTTATGCTTTAGAGACGGCTGCATTCACTCTAAATAGGGCACCATCAAAATCCATTGAGACGACGCCTTATGAACTATGGTTTGGCAAGAAACCAAAGTTGTCGTTTCTTAAAGTTTGGGGTTGTGATGCTTATGTGAAGAAACTTCAACCTGATAAGCTCGAACCTAAATCCGAGAAATGTGTCTTCATAGGATACCCAAAGGAGACTGTTGGGTACACCTTCTATCACAGATCCGAAGGCAAGACATTCGTTGCTAAGAATGGATCCTCTCTAGAGAAGGAGTTTCTCTCGAAATAAGTGAGTGGGAGGAAAGTAGAACTTGATGAGGTAACTGTACCTGGTCCCTTATTGGAAAGTAGATCATCACAGAAACCAATTTCTGCGACACCTACACCAATTAGTGAGGAAGTTAATGATAATGATCATGAAACTTCAGATCAAGTTATTACTGAACCTCGTAGGTCAACCAGATTAAGATCCGCACCAGAGTGGTACGGTAATCCTGTTCTGGAGGTTATGTTACTAGACCATGACGAACCTACGAACTATGAAGAAGCGATGGTGAGCCCAGATTCCGCAAAATGGCTTGAGGCCATGAAATGCGAGATGGGATCCATGTATGAGAACAAAGTATGGACTTTGGTTGACTTGCCCGATGATCGGCAAGCCATTGAAAATAAATGGATCTTCAAGAAGAAGACTGACGTTGACGGTAATGTTACTGTCTATAAAGCTCGACTTGTTGCCAAAGGTTTTCGACAAGTTCAAGGGATTGACTACGATGAGACCTTCTCACCCGTAGCGATGCTCAAGTCTGTCCGAATCATGTTAGCAATTGCCGCATTTTATGATTATGAAATTTGGCAAATGGATGTCAAAACTGCATTCCGGAATGGATTTCTGGAAGAAGAGTTGTATATGATGCAACCGGAAGGTTTTGTCGATCCAAAGGGAGCTAACAAAGTGTGCAAGCTCCAGCGATCCATTTATGGACTGGTGCAAGCCTCTCGGAGTTGGAATAAATGCTTTGATAGTGTGATCAAAGCATTTGGTTTTATACAGACTTTTGGAGAAGCCTGTATTTACAAGAAAGTGAGTGGGAGCTCAGTAGCATTTCTGATATTATATGTGGATGACATATTGCTAATTGGAAATGATATAGAATTTCTGGATAGCATAAAGGGATACTTGAATAAGAGTTTTTCAATGAAAGACCTCGGTGAAGCTGCATATATATTAGGCATCAAGATCTATAGCGATAGATCAAGACACTTAATTGGACTTTCACAAAGCACATACCTTGACAAAGTTTTGAAGAAGTTCAAAATGGATCAAGCAAAGAAAGGGTTCTTGCCTGTACTACAAGGTGTGAGATTGAGTAAGACTCAATGCCCGACCAATGTAGAAGATAGAGAGAAGATGAAAGATGTTCCCAATGCTTCAGCCATAGGCTCTATCATGTATGCAATGCTGTGTACCAGACCTGATGTGTGCCTTGCTATAAGTTTAGCAGGGAGGTACCAAAGTAATCCAGGAGTGGATCACTGGACAGCGGTCAAGAACATCCTGAAATACCTGAAAAGGACTAAGGATATGTTTCTCGTTTATGGAGGTGACAAAGAGCTCATCGTAAATGGTTACGTTGATGCAAGCTTTGACACTGATCCAGACGATTCTAAATCGCAAACCAGATACGTGTTTACATTGAACGGGGGAGCTGTCAGTTGGTGCAGTTCTAAGCAAAGTGTCGTAGCGGGATCTACGTGTGAAGCGGAGTACATAGCTGCTTCAGAAGCAGCAAATGAAGGAGTCTGTATGAAGGAGTTCATATCCGATCTAGGTGTCATACTTAGTGCATCGGGTCCAATGAAAATCTTTTGTGACAATACTGGTGCAATTGCCTTAGCAAAGGAATCCAGATTTCACAAGAGAACCAAGCACATCAAAAGACGCTTCAATTCCATCCGGGATTTAGTCCAGGTGGGAGACATAGAAATTTGCAAGATACATACGGATCTGAATGTTGCAGACCCGTTGACTAAGCCTCTTCCACAAGCAAAACATGATCAGCACCAAGACTCCATGGGTGTAAGAATCATTACTGTGTAATCTAGATTATTGACTCTAGTGCAAGTGGAAGACTGAAGGAAATATGCCCTAGAGGCAATAATAAAGTTATTATTTATTTCCTTATATCATGATAAATGTTTATTATTCATGCTAGAATTGTATTAACCGGAAACATAATACATGTGTGAATACATAGACAAACAGAGTGTCACTAGTATGCCTCTACTTGACTAGCTCGTTGATCAAAGATGGTTATGTTTCCTAGCCATAGACATGAGTTGTCATTTGATTAACGGGATCACATCATTAGGAGAATGATGTGATTGACTTGACCCATTCCATTAGCTTAGCACACGATCGTTTAGTATGTTGCTATTGCTTTCTTCATGACTTATACATGTTCCTGTGACTATGAGATTATGCAACTCCCGTTTACCGGAGGAACACTTTGTGTGCTACCAAACGTCACAACGTAACTGGGTGATTATAAAGGTGCTCTATAGGTGTCTCCAAATGTACTTGTTGGGTTGGCGTATTTCGAGATTAGGATTTGTCACTCCGATTGTCGGAGAGGTATCTCTGGGCCCACTCAGTAATACACATCACTATAAGCCTTGCAAGCATTGTGACTAATGAGTTAGTTGCGGGATGATGTATTACGGAACGAGTAAAGAGACTTGCCGGTAACGAGATTAAACTAGGTATCGAGATACCGACGATCGAATCTCGGGCAAGTAACATACCGATGACAAAGGGAACAACGTATGTTCTTATGCGGTCTGACCGATAAAGATCTTCGTAGAATATGTGGGAGCCAATATGAGCATCCAGGTTCCACTATTGGTTATTGACCGGAGAGGTGTCTCGGTCATGTCTACATAGTTCTCGAACCCGTAGGGTCCGCACGCTTAACGTTACGATGACAGTTATATTATGAGTTTATATGTTTTGATGTACCGAAGGTTGTTCGGAGTCCCGGATGTGATCACGGACATGATGAGGAGTCTCGAAATGGTCGAGACATAAAGATTGATATATTGGAAGCCTATGTTTGGATATCAGAAGTGTTCCGGGTGAAATCGGGATTTTTCCGGAGTACCGGGAGGTTACCGGAACCCCCGGGTAACTTAATGGGCCTTAGTAGGCCTAGGTGGAAGAGAGGAGAGGAGGCCAGGGCAAGGCCGCACGCCCCTCCCCCCAGTCCGAATAGGACAAGGAGAGGGGGGCGGCGCCCCCCCTTCCTTCCTCCCCTCCACCTCTTCCCCCTCTCTCTCCTAGTCCAACATGAAAAAGGGGGGGAGTCCTACTCCCGGTAGCAGTAGGACTCCTCCTGGCGCACCTCTCCCCTTGGCCGGCCGAACCCCCCTTGCTCCTTTATATACGGGGGCAGGGGGGCACCTCTAAACACACAATTGATCATTGATCTCTTAGCCGTGTGTGGTGCCCCTCTCCACCATATTACACCTCGATAATATCGTAGTGGTGCTTAGGCGAAGCCCTGCGTCGGTATAACATCATCATTGTCACCACACCGTCGTGCTAACGAAACTCTCCCTCAACACTCGGCTGGATCGGAGTTCGAGGGACGTCATCGAGCTGAACGTGTGCCGAACTCGGAGGTGTCGTGCGTTCGGTACTTGATCGGTCGGATCGTGAAGACGTACGACTACATCAACCGCGTTGTGTTAACGCTTCCGCTTTCGGTCTACGAGGGTACGTGGACAACACTCTCCCCTCTCGTTGCTATGCATCACCATGATCTTGCGTGTGCGTAGAATTTTTTTGAAATTACTACGTTCCCCAACAGTGGCATCCGAGCCTGGTTTTATGCGTTGATGTTATATGCACGAGTAGAACACAAGTGAGTTGTGGGCGATATAAGTCATACTGCTTACCAGCATGTCATATTTTGGTTCAGCGGTATTGTGAGATGAAGCGGCCCGGACCGACATTACGCGTACGCTTACGCGAGACTGGTTTCACCGTTGCGAGCACTCGTTGCTTAAAGGTGACTGGCGGGTGTCTGTCTCTCTCTCACTTTAGTTGAACCGAGTGTGGCTACGCCCGGTCCTTGCGAAGGTTAAAACATCACCAAGTTGACAAACTATCGTTGTGGTTTTGATGCGTAGGTAAGAACGGTTCTTGCTAAGCCCGTAGCAGCCACGTAAAACTTGCAACAACAAAGTACAGGACGTCTAACTTGTTTTTGCAGGGCATGTTGTGATGTGATATGGTCAAGACATGATGCTATATTTTATTGTATGAGATGATCATGTTTTGTAACCAAGTTATCGGCAACTGGCAGGAGCCATATGGTTGTCGCTTTATTGTATGCAATGCAATCGCCATGTAATTGTTTTACTTTATCACTAAGCGGTAGCGATAGTCGTAAAAGCAATAGTTGGCGAGACGACAACGATGCTACGATGGAGATCAAGGTGTCACGCCGGTGACGATGGTGATCATGACGGTGCTTCGGAGATGGAGATCACAAGCACAAGATGATGATGGCCATATCATATCACTTATATTGATTGCATGTGATGTTTATCTTTTATGCATCTTATCTTGCTTTGATTGACGGTAGCATTATAAGATGATCTCTCACTAAAATTTCAAGATAAAAGTGTTCTCCCTGAGTATGCACCGTTGCCAAAGTTCGTCGTGCCCAGACACCACGTGATGATCGGGTGTCATAAGCTCTACGTCCATCTACAACGGGTGCAAGCCAGTTTTGCACACGCAGAATACTCAAGTTAAACTTGACGAGCCTAGCATATGCAGATATGGCCTTGGAACACTGAGACCGAAAGGTCGAGCATGAATCATATAGTAGATATGATTAACATAGTGATGTTCACTATTGAAAACTACTCCATTTCACGTGATGATCGGTTATGGTTTAGTTGATTTGGATCACGTAATCACTTAGATGATTAGAGGGATGTCTATCTAAGTGGGAGTTCTTAAGTAATATGATTAATAGAACTTAAATTTATCATGAACTTAGTACCTGATAGTATCTTGCTTGTCTATGTTAATTGTAGATAGATGGCCCGTGATGTTGTTCCATTGAATTTTAAAGCGTTCCTTGAGAAAGAAATGTTGAAAGATGATGGTAGCAATTACACGGACTGGGTCCGTAACTTGAGGATTATCCTCATTGCTGCACAGAAGAATTATGTCCTCGAAGCACCGCTGGGTGCCAGGCCTGTTGCAAGAGCAACCCCAGAAGTTATGAACATCTGGCAGAGCAAAGCTGATGATTACTCGATAGTTCAGTGTGCCATGCTTTACGGCTTAGAACCGGGTCTTCAACGACGTTTTGAACGTCATGGAGCATATGAGATGTTCCAGGAGTTGAAGTTAATATTTCAAGCAAATGCCCGGATTGAGAGATATGAAGTCTCCAATAAGTTCTACAGCTGCAAGATGGAAGAGAATAGTTTTGTCAGTGAGCATATACTCAAAATGTCTGGGTATAACAATCACTTGATTCAACTGGGAGTTAATCTTCCGGATGATAGCGTCATTGACAGAATTCTTCAATCACTGCCACCAAGCTACAAGAGCTTCGTGATGAACTATAACATGCAAGGGATGAATAAGATAATTCCCGAGCTCTTCGCAATGCTAAAAGCAGCGGAGGTAGAAATCAAAAAGGAGCATCAAGTGTTGATGGTCAATAAGACCACTAGTTTCAAGAAAAAGGGCAAAGGGAAGAACAAGGGGAACTACAAGAAGAACAGCAAGCAAGTTGCTGTTCAGGAGAAGAAACCCAAATCTGGACCTAAGCCTGAGACTGAGTGCTTCTACTGCAAGCAGACTGGTCACTGGAAGCAGAACTGCCCCAAGTATTTGGCGGATAAGAAGGATGGCAAGGTGAACAAAGGTATATGTGATATACATGTTATTGATGTGTACCTTACCAGAGCTCGCAGTAGTACCTGGTATTTGATACTGGTTCTGTTGCTAATATTTGCAACTCAAAACAGGGACTACGGATTAAGCGAACACTGGCCAAGGAAGAGGTGACGATGCGCGTGGGAAACGGTTCCAAAGTCGATGTGATCACCGTTGGCACGCTACCTCTACATCTACCTTCGGGATTAATATTAGACCTAAATAATTGTTATTTGGTGCCAGCGTTGAGCATGAACATTATATCTGGATCTTGTTTGATGCGAGACGGTTATTCATTTAAATCAGAGAATAATGGTTGTTCTATTTATATGAGTAATATCTTTTATGGTCATGCACCCTTGAAGAGTGGTCTATTTTTAATGAATCTCGGTAGTAGTGACACACATATTCATAATGTCGAAGCCAAAAGATGCAGAGTTGATAATGATAGTGCAACATATTTGTGGCACTGCCGTTTAGGTCATATCGGTGTAAAGCGCATGAAGAAACTCCATAATGATGGACTTTTGGAATCACTTGATTATGAATCACTTGGTACTTGCGAACCGTGTCTCATGGGCAAGATGACTAAAACACCGTTCTCCGGAACTATGGAGAGAGCAATTAATTTGTTGGAAATCATACATACAGATGTATGTGGTCCGATGAATATTGAGGCTCGTGGCAGATATCGTTATTTTCTCACCTTCACAGATGATTTGAGCAGATATGGGTATATCTACTTAATGGAACATAAGTCTAAAACATTTGAAAAGTTCAAAGAATTTCAGAGCGAAGTTGAAAATCATCGTAACAAGAAAATAAAGTTTCTACGATCAGATCGTGGAGGAGAATATTTGAGTTACGAGTTTGGCCAACATTTGAAACAATGCGGAATAGTTTCGCAACTCACGCCAGCCGGAACACCACAACGTAATGGTGTGTCCGAACGTCGTAATCGTACTTTACTAGATATGGTGCGATCTATGATTTCTCTTACTGATTTACCGCTATCGTTTTGGGGTTATGCTTTAGAGACGACTGCATTCACTCTAAATAGGGCACCATCGAAATCCGTTGAGACGACGCCTTATGAACTATGGTTTGGCAAGAAACCAAAGTTGTCGTTTCTTAAAGTTTGGGGTGGCGATGCTTATGTGAAGAAACTTCAACCTGATAAGCTCGAACCTAAATCGGAGAAATGTGTCTTCATAGGATACCCAAAGGAGACTGTTGGGTACACCTTCTATCACAGATCCAAAGGCAAGACATTCGTTGCTAAGAATGGATCCTTTCTAGAGAAGGAGTTTCTCTCGAAAGAAGTGAGTGGGAGGAAAGTAGAACTTGATGAGGTAACTGTACCTGCTCCCTTATTGGAAAGTAGATCATCACAGAAACCAGTTTCTGCGACACCTACACCAATTAGTGAGGAAGTTAATGATAATGATCATGAAACTTCAGATCAAGTTATTACTGAACCTCGTAGGTCAACCAGATTAAGATCCGCACCAGAGTGGTACGGTAATCCTGTTCTGGAGGTTATGTTACTAGACCATGACGAACCTACGAACTATGAAGAAGCGATGGTGAGCCCAGATTCCGCAAAATGGCTTGAGGCCATGAAATGCGAGATGGGATCCATGTATGAGAACAAAGTATGGACTTTGGTTGACTTGCCCGATGATCGGCAAGCCATTGAAAATAAATGGATCTTCAAGAAGAAGACTGACGTTGACGGTAATGTTACTGTCTATAAAGCTCGACTTGTTGCCAAAGGTTTTCGACAAGTTCAAGGGATTGACTACGATGAGACCTTCTCACCCGTAGCGATGCTCAAGTCTGTCCGAATCATGTTAGCAATTGCCGCATTTTATGATTATGAAATTTGGCAAATGGATGTCAAAACTGCATTCCTGAATGGATTTCTGGAAGAAGAGTTGTATATGATGCAACCCAAAGGTTTTGTCGATCCAAAGGGAGCTAACAAAGTGTGCAAGCTCCAGCGATCCATTTATGGACTGGTGCAAGCCTCTCGGAGTTGGAATAAACGCTTTGCTAGTGTGATCAAAGCATTTGGTTTTATACAGACTTTTGGAGAAGCCTGTATTTACAAGAAAGTGAGTGGGAGCTCAGTAGCATTTCTGATATTATATGTGGATGACATATTGCTAATTGGAAATGATATAGAATTTCTGGATAGCATAAAGGGATACTTGAATAAGAGTTTTTCAATGAGAGACCTCGGTGAAGCTGCATATATATTAGGCATCAAGATCTATAGAGATAGATCAAGACACTTAATTGGACTTTCACAAAGCACATACCTTGACAAAGTTTTGAAGAAGTTCAAAATGGATCAAGCAAAGAAAGGGTTCTTGCCTGTACTACAAGGTGTGAGATTGAGTAAGACTCAATGCCCGACCAATGCAGAAGATAGAGAGAAGATGAAAGATGTTCCCTATGCTTCAGCCATAGGCTCTATCATGTATGCAATGTTGTGTACCAGACCTGATGTGTGCCTTGCTATAAGTTTAGCAGGGAGGTACCAAAGTAATCCAGGAGTGGATCACTGAACAGCGGTCAAGAGCATCCTGAAATACCAGAAAAGGACTAAGGATATGTTTCTCGTTTATGCAGGTGACAAAGAGCTCATCGTAAATGGTTACGTTGATGCAAGCTTTGACACTGATCCACACGATTCTAAATCGCAAACCGGATACGTGTTTACATTGAACGGGGGAGCTGTCAGTTGGTGCAGTTCTAAGCAAAGTGTCGTGGCGGGATCTACGTGTGAAGCGGAGTACATAGCTGCTTCAGAAGCAGCAAATGAAGGAGTCTGGATGAAGGAGTTCATATCCGATCTAGGTGTCATACCTAGTGCATCGGGTCCAATGAAAATCTTTTGTGACAATACTGGTGCAATTGCCTTAGCAAAGGAATCCAGATTTCACAAGAGAACCAAGCACATCAAAAGACGCTTCAATTCCATCCGGGATTTACTCCAGGTGGGAGACATAGAAATTTGCAAGATACATACGGATCTGAATGTTGCAGACCCGTTGACTAAGCCTCTTCCACGAGCAAAACATGATCAGCACCAAGACTCCATGGGTGTAAGAATCATTACTGTGTAATCTAGATTATTGACTCTAGTGCAAGTGGGAGACTAAAGGAAATATGCCCTAGAGGCAATAATAAAGTTATTATTTATTTCCTTATATCATGATAAATGTTTATTATTCATGCTAGAATTGTATTAACCGGAAACATAATCATGTGTGAATACATAGACAAACAGAGTGTCACTAGTATGCCTCTACTTGACTAGTTCGTTGATCAAAGATGCTTATGTTTCCTAGCCATAGACATGAGTTGTCATTTGATTAACGGGATCACATCATTAGGAGAATGATGTGATTAACTTGACCAATTCCATTAGCTTAGCACACGATCGTTTAGTATGTTGCTATTGCTTTCTTCATGACTTATACATGTTCCTATGACTATGAGATTATGCAACTCCCGTTTACTGGAGGAACACTTTGTGTGCTACCAAACGTCACAACGTAACTGGGTGATTATAAAGGTGCTCTACAGGTGTCTCCAAAGGTACTTGTTGGGTTAGCGTATTTCGAGATTAGGATTTGTCACTCCGATTGTCGGAGAGGTATCTCTGGGCCTACTCAGTAATACACATAACTATAAGCCTTGCAAGCATTGTAACTAATGGGTTAGTTGCGGGATGATGTATTACGGAACGAGTAAAGAGACTTGCCGGTAACGAGATTAAACTAGGTATCGAGATACCGACGATCGAATCTCGGGCAAGTAACATACCGATGACAAAGGGAACAACGTATGTTGTTATGCGGTCTGACCGATAAAGATCTTCGTAGAATATGTGGGAGCCAATATGAGCCTCCAGGTTCCGTTATTGGTTATTGACCGGAGAGGTGTCTCGGTCATGTCTACATAGTTCTCGAACCTGTAGGGTCCGCACGCTTAACGTTACGATGATAGTTATATTATGAGTTTATATGTTTTGATGTACCGAAGGTTGTTCGGAGTCCCAGATGTGATCACGGACATGACGAGGAGTCTCGAAATGGTCGAGACATAAAGATTGATATATTGGAAGCCTATGTTTCGATATCGGAAGTGTTCCGGGTGAAATCGGGATTTTTTCGGAGTACCGGGAGGTTACCGGAACCCCCGGGTAACTTAATGGGCCTTAGTGGGCCTAGGTGGAAGAGAGGAGAGGAGGTCAGGGCAGGGCCGCACGCCCCTCCCCCCAGTCCGAATAGGACAAGGAGAGGGGGGGCGGCGCCCCCCCTTCCTTCCTCCCCTCCACCTCTTCCCCCTCTCTCTCCTAGTCCAACATGGAAATGGGGGGGAGTCCTCCTCCTGGTAGGAGTAGGACTCCTCCTGGCGCACCTCTCCCCTTGGCCGGCCGAACCCCCCTTGCTCCTTTATATACGGGGGCAGGGGGCACCTCTAAACACACAATTGATCATTGATCTCTTAGCCGTGTGCGGTGCCCCTCTCCACCATATTACACCTTGATAATATCGTAGCGGTGCTTAGGCGAAGCCCTGCGTCGGTAGAACATCATCATTGTCACCACGCCGTCGTGCTGATGAAACTCTCCCTCAACACTCGGCTGGATCGGAGTTCGAGGGACGTCATCGAGCTGAACGTGTGCTGAACTCAGAGGTGTCGTGCGTTCGGTACTTGATCGGTCGGATCGTGAAGACGTACGACTACATCAACCGCGTTGTGTTAACGCTTCCGCTTTCGGTCTACGAGGGTACGTGGACAACACTCTCCCCTCTCGTTGCTATGCATCACCATGATCTTGCGTGTGCGTAGATTTTTTTTGAAATTACTACGTTCCCCAACAGCTTCTTCTAAAGCGGTGTCCGGTTTACCCTTCAATCTAGTTCCTCAAAAGTTGTACACTATATCACTTGGGGGCTTGGTCGTATCTGAACCATAGCTACACCTCTTGATCGGTGCAATGCCACAACATCACTTGGGAGCTTAGTCGTATCCGAACTATAGCTACACCTCTTGATTGGCGCAATGCCACAGCATCACTTGGGGGCTTGGTCGTCTCCGAACCATAGTCACGCCTTTTTGATGGGCTCAAAGCCAAAGAAATCTGGGGCCAAAGAGAGTGTTGTATCACAACAAATCAAACATAGGCACCCACTAAGCACAGCTCAAAACGTTACTTGGGGATTCTTTGCTGTCGCAATGAACTTAGAATCTACACTTGTAACGGGCTATCAAGTCGTGGCTTGGAAGCCGTGTGTATACACCTAAAACCCCGGGTTAACCTGCCTCTTTAAGTAAGTCACTCCGCCCAAGTAAACCTAGTATGACCCTTCGAACTTGGACAAGTTACTCTAAAATAAGACCCTGAACTTGTCAAGTTAAAACGACGATTGGTTAAGGATTGAGGACCATCTTAAAAGGCTTTGCAAAAATGGTTTAACTCAGTGGCCTGGCAGCCCATGAAAAGCCTCGAATTTGGGGCATGGCAGCCCGTGAAAAGCCTCGACTGCAACGGTTTTTATTTGCCTTTTGTTAAGATTTGCTTTCTTTTGATAGAAACTTGTGATGATTCTAAAATGGTGTTTATCAACCCGGTAGAGCTGTCGACTACAAGTTGTCTCTACATGCTCGAATTATAATCCGGAGACTCTCAGCCCTGTCTGGTTTTGACTCAAAGTCACCAGTATGGAATAAACCGGTGTTTATCACAACCCGGAATGGTTCTATTACAAACCGACAGTATATAGCAGGAGTTGCTTATTCACCGGAGCAGGGTTATGACCCTCATCACAACGTTGGTCAGCCAGCATTGGGCCTAAAGGTCACACAAACAGCTTGAATAAACAGCTATGGATAATCATATCGGATTAAAGCAAGCATCAGTCACAGGTAAAGATGCACGAAGGCATACCAGACAAAAGTATGTTACTAGCCTATTACAAGGCATTTCAGAGCCCAAAAGGATAAATTGTTTTTCTTAAAGACAAGATGAAGCATATAGATGGCCAAACTGACCGCCGATTCATTGTTGGTCACTAGCTTGGCCCGATGGCTGTGGATCATCTCGCGCCATTTCAGCTTCTTCTTCCCTACCCAGTAGCTGGAAGTCCACAGTTGCCCAGTCGATCCCAGTTAGGGCTGGGAATACAGCTTCATCGCTTATAAGTAGGGACGGATCAATGTCAGGGGCATAAGTATGCTTACGGATTGGCGGAATAAGGTTCTGCGCCTCTGGAATTGGTGCAGCCACCCGTTTGTTCTCATCGTCATAATTTGCCTGATAATATGACATATCTGCTTCCTCAACAAGTTGATAGGCCAATGGGCGCACTTCCCGGTTTATGGTCCGGAGATCCTATTTGCCAAATTCCGTCCCATCTTCTTTCAAGCTGGGGTAACCTTGGGCTGCCTCCACCGGATCAAAGTCAGGTACCCACGCCTTTGCCCGGGTCAGGGCGGCCAAAGCGCCGGTTCTCGCGGCAGACTTTTTTAACTCATTAACCCGGGCAGGAAGCATGGATAACCTTTCTAAGGTATCCTTGATCAAAGTAGGGGGAGGATTGTTGTGGGAAGCAGTGCAGATGATCCGTTGGGCTCCGGTATATAGCTGCTCTATCAGAGTGTACGCTGCTTTCAGCTTCTTCTGTACATCCGAGCCTAGATGGCTAATGTGAGTTCCTACATAATTACAAGTATTGGTAAACCGGCAATGCATCAAAGGATATGCTGAAAGTATAAGTCCAGAATATTTACCAAACACTGCAGCAGTCATGGCGTGAATCTGCCGCTGCACACTGGTTAGCTCATCAACCACAGGCTTCAGAGCTGCTTCAGCATTTTCAGCCCTTTTGGTCAAACCGGCCTTCTCAACTTCCCAATCCGCCTGCTCCTTATTGAAGCCCTCTTTAAGCTTCTCCATAGCGCTTAGAGCGCTGATTAGCTCTTCCTTGGCCTTGGAGGTTTCGGCTTGTTGGGATCGGAGGTTCTCGCGCAGATCAGTGGTTTGGCTATCCTTTTTGCTCAGCTCAGCCTATAAAGATACAACCACATAATGAATACACCAGATATATTCAAAGTCCCAAGCAGAATACAAGTATTAAACTTGGCACTTGGGGGCTAATGCATATTTGCTATTTATCAGAAATTTTTACAAAGTCCCAAGCAGAATACAGGTATTAAACTTGGCACTTGGGGGCTAATGCGTATTTGCTCAGAAAATTTTCTACAAAGTCCCGGTTCATCTTCTTAAAGTTAACCCAACCCTTGGGGGATAAAGCAGCGAGATTAAGATTGTTGCGAGCATGAAACTATTACTAAAGTCCCGGTTTAGAATGATATTCTAAACCGTCACTTGAGGGGTACTGGAGTTCATAAATCGGCAATGGAATACAAAGGGAGAACAGTTATGATAGTTACCTCATATCGTTCCTTCATCAGGTTTACCAGGCTGGCTTCATAGTCTCGACTGGAATACAGCCGGTTCAGGAAGCCGGAGTGAATGTCTTGAGCGCCGAGCTGGGCATAACTCGATAAATTAGTGCTCCACTTGTCTTTGCTAAAATTTGAGGATTCCTCCTTGCCAGTATGCTTCGACAAAGCAACAGGACGACCAGGAGAGGTGTGGCCGGTACCAGTAATCATCACATCATCATCTTTCTCTTCTGGGGCCCTTATTGGGCTAGCCGGTGTTTCATGAGCCTGAGCAGGGCTCGCGGGCGGATCAGCACGATTCATAGTATCAGTTTCCATTTGTTCAGCAGCAAGGTCGCGGTCTTCAGGAAGTGGGTCATTGAGCATAGCATCAATATCAGCTTCTTCCGGGTTCAGAGTCTCCTCCGGAACAGCAAAATCTTCATCAGCAGTTTTACTTGGCCGAGCCTTCTTGCTGGGTCTGGGTTTGGCGCTGAGAAAAATACAACATGAGGATCAGTACAGTACATTTAAATGATCTGAAAGCATAAAACAAGTATAACTCACCCGAGAACCGTCTTGAGAGGTGGAAGTTGACTGGCTGACGACTCGCCAGAGGACGAGTGAGAAGTGCCCTGGTAAACCGGAAACAGACGGATTAAGAGATTGACGAAAACAATCCATTTTGAGGTAAAAAAAGTACCAAAGAAACAAGAGACCTCTGAGCGACGTTTCCGAAACGGAGTTGTCGGTAAACCGGCAGAGGTAACTACCTGGCCGCTGTGACGAGTTGTGCGATGGGCCTCATATTGTTGTGTCTTCACAAGAAAGTTTGGATCCAGATAAGCAAGAGGATGAGAGAATTTCACTTTCCGGTTTACACGACGGGTTTTTAACATTGGCAAAGGATCTGAGTCAGAGGAAAGGACGATTACCTCAACAACATCAGGCTGGCTGACTTCAGTATCCTCTTGACAATAATCATTATCAATGAGATGTATGAAAAACGAACCAAGAGAATCAAGTTGTACTTCTAAATCCGAGTTACCCACATTTTCATCAGCTGGCTGGTTGGAGGAGGCAGTGGTTCTTCTCTTAGCAGGTTTCTTCACAACCTTACTCTTCGGGCGTTGTGGCTTAGCCGGTTTGTCCTGGGTTTTCTTGTTCCAGAACGGATCGTCACCCTATCCAGAAGATAGTCAAGTTGGCAGAAAATATTTGGGTGAAGTAAGTTAAGATGAAAGATTGTATGATTCTTAGAGCAGGCGGTTTGTTCAAAGTGCAGAAAGGGAGAAGTCTGGTTTGGACGCAGGTTCGTTCAGCATCTTTTTCACAGCTTCAGTAACCTCTGCATCTGTCAGCTGGATGTCTATGTGCCGCTGAGCATCTTGCAGACTCCCAGTGTAATCACACATCAAACCGGAGCGCCGGCTTAAAGGCAGAATGCTCCAGCTTATCCAACAACGAGCAAAATCTATTCCCGTCAAACCGTTCACCATAAAGGCTCTGAGTTTTGATAGCTGAGGGGCGTAGTTGGCTCTCTCCTTTGCAGTCAATCTAGAAGGAAACGGGTGTGTGTTGCTGAGACATTCCGGACGGTAACCCGGCAGAGGATTTTCTTCAGACGGTGAGGTACCTTTGCAGTAGAACCAAGTCTGGTTCCACTCTTTGGGGTGACTATGCAGCTTAGGATGAGGAAACGTGACCTCTTTTCTCTTCTGGATAGCCATCCGGCCTAATTCGGTGTTGGGTCCATCTGGAAACTCTGTACGGTGGTTTAGGTGAAAGAAATCCCTAAACAGCTCTACCGTAGGCTCTTCCTGCAGGTAGGCTTCGTAGAAAACTTGAAAGTGACAGATGTTGGTCACAGAATTGGGCCCGATGTCTTGGGGGCGCAGTTGGAAGCTGGCAAGCACATCTCGGAAAAACTTGGAACCAGGAGGGCTAAAACCCCGGTTTAAGTGATCCGCGAACACGACTACCTCTCCATCCTCAGGAGTGGGAAGGTTTTCTGGGCCAGGAACCCTCCAGTGGATGACCTCTTTCTTGGCTAACACACCAGTGGCAACAAAGTTGTTCAGCAGTTCTTCGGTCACTCGCGAAGGAGCCCAGTTACATTCGTAAACTTGTTTGGCCATGGTGATGAAAGTCTGAAATATTATTATCGCCGGTTTAAGATCTACAGTGAATAACTATGGAGTGGTATAAGGGTGCATATATACTAGTAAACCGGAGTTTACTGCTGAGGACAGTATGGCAGTGAAGTATATCAGCGGTTCAACTAGGGGACTAATGGTATCTACTGGGTCGTCTTTTTCTAAAGGGTTAAACCGCCGGATCTAGTATCGAAGATATAAGTCTAAGGATGTGTAAGTAAAGGAAAAACATGTTCTGCAGTTCAGTATAGGAATTTTGGATCTAGCGGCATGCAATTATGGAAAAATATAAGCCCCAAGCAGTGAAGAACACCGAACCCTAGGAAACGGATCTAGGGCGGAGAAGTAAGGACTCACGAGTGCAGGAGGAGACGGCGGAGGATCGCCGCGGTTGTCTGGTGCGAACAGGCTGATGCAGCGGCCTTAGTCGGAGCAGAGGGCGACGGCGGCGGCAGAGCTCCAGAGGTTCGGCGGCACGAGGAAGAGGACGACGCGAAGAGGCACGAGGGGGGAAGGGACAGAGACCCCTCGGCCTTATTTATAAGACGGGTGGATAAAAACGGCAGGCACGAGAATCGCGGAACCCGGAGAATGAGGAATTGATAAGTCGGATTTCTTAAGTAGGAATGATTGACATGAACCAGTTCAAATCAATCTGGGGCCTAATGTTGGGGATATTACCCATGGGCGTAAACCGGCCAGGAGAGGCTGGGTTAAGCCCGCATGTGGTTCATCATGACAGAAGCCCATGAAGACAGACGGTGGCGTTTTACGAAGGCCCTGGGGCCAAGGCCGGTTTTAGGTCTGTAGATATAAATCAGTATTAGTATGAATAACTTGTATTGTAAGATAGAGAGAGCAGAGACCGAGCCGGATACGTGTATGAGCCGGCCTCGGGATTCTGCAGACCGACGGGCGTCAACCCATGTATATAAGGGGATGACCCGACGGCGGTTCAGGACAAGAAACAACAACTTGAGACTCAGGTAAAGCGTGTTTGCTCCCTGACGATCGAAACCCCAGCAATTCCATCACAACTAGACGTAGGCTTTTACCTTCATCGTAAGGGGCCAAACTAGTATAAAAACTCTCCCGCGTCCCTTGTCCGCTTTAACCCCTTTAAGCTAAGCCATGTCGCTGAGGGTCTTTCAGACTTCCGGTGTATTCACACATTAAACCGGAGCGTTGGCTTAAGGGCAAAATGCTCCAGGTTATCCAACAGCGAGCAAAATCAACACCTGTTAAATCGTTCGCCATGAAGGCTCTGAGCTTTGATAGTTGTGGAGCATAGTAGGACCTTTCTTTTGCAGTTAACCTCTGAGGAAAGGGATGTGTATTGCTAAGACGATGAGGGCAGTAGCCCGGCAGAGGATTTTCATCAGTTGGAGATGTATCTTTGCAATAAAACCAAGTCTGATTCCAGTCCTTCAGGTGACTGTGAAGCTTGGCGTGAGGGAAGCTAACATCTTTTCTTTTTTGAATCGACATTCCACCAAGTTTAGTGTTGGGTCCATTTGTGAACTCCGTGTGACGGTTTAAATAGAAGAAATCCCTGAACAATTCAACGGTGGGTTCCTCTTGAAGATAAGACTCGCAAAATACTTGGAAATGGCAAACATTGGATACATAGTTTGGGCCAATATCCTGAGGGTGGAGTTGAAAGCTGGCAAGCACATCTCGGAAATTTTTTGAACCGGGAGGGCTAAAGCCTTGAAATAGATGGTCAACAAACACGACTACCTCTCCATCCTTGGGCTCAGGAGGATTTTCTGTGCCAGGGCCCCTCCAGTGGATAACTTCTTTCTTTGCTAAAGCACCGGTTGCAACACAGCCCTCTAGTTGTTCTTCCGTAACCCAGGAAGGGACCCAGTTACAAGCATAAAATTGTTTGGCCATTTCAATGAAAAGCTGAAAAGACATCAATGCCGGTTCAAGATTTATGAAGGACAAGCATAAAGTGACGCAGGATCAGCAGCAGGAATAGAGGCATATACACAATATTAAACCGGAATCTAAATTTGGCAGGACTATAAGGATAAAGCGGCTTTGCGGTTTAAGAGGGGACTAATGGTGCCTACCAGATTATCGTTTTCTAAAAGTTAAACCGCCTACATTGGTATGGAAGGTACAGATCTGAAATAACTAGGTGATGGAAAACAGGTTTCGCAAGTTGACATGACAAATCTGGATCTACCGTGTGTCAGAAAATGGAAAGTATTTAGGGTTAAATGTTCTGGCATTTGAACAGTTGAAGGATCCAGATGGAATTTTCTACTTAAATGAGATGCGTTAATGAAAAGGAAAGATCATGGCTATCTTTATACAGGTAAACATCAAAGTTTAAATCAAGAACTGTTGTGCAAAGACGAACAATGATGAACACGACGAACATGAACACCGATGGGTACAGAAACCCTAATGACAGATCTAGGGTGGAAGGAAAGAGGACTTACCGGTGTCACGGAGCAGCGGAGAGGCGTCGTGATTCTCTGGTAAGCTCAGGGTGATGCAGCGGTCGGAGGTGAGGTCGAAGACGAAGACTGGCGGCGACGGTTGAGCTTGAGCACTAGGTCGACGCAAGGAAGGAGACGAAGTGAAGAGGCACGGAGGGGAAAAAGTGAAAACGACTCTTGGCCTTATTTATAAGGTGAATGGATAAGTGACAGGCGCGAGAATCGAGGAGCTCAAAAATTGGATATGTGGCAGAGTTGTCACCTCGATTGTCGGAGGCTCATTAATGAAAGGAAGATATATATATATATACAATTGTTTATAACAGGTGACGTCATGGCGGTTTATTATGAGCTTGGAAGATGACGTCATGGCGGTTTACAAAATTTACGCGAAGGTGCTGAAGGAGGAATTTTTCTAAGTGTTGAAGATTGACATGAACAGGTTCAAATCAATCTGGGGCCTAATGTTGGGGATATTATTACTGAATATAAACCGGCCAGGAGAGGCCGGGTTATCCCCATAATGAGTTATTATATTCGCAGCCCATGAAGACAAGGAATGCGGCGCTTTATGAAGGCCCAGGGCCCAAAGGCGAATTAGGGCCTGTAAACATAAACCGCCATATCATATGTAACTTGTAAGTTAAGAAAGAGTAAAAACGAGCCGGACACATTTGTGAGCCGGCCTCGGGATTCTGTAAACCGTCGGGCGTCAACCTGAGTATATAAAAGGATGACCCGGCGGCGGTTGAGGGGGGATCAATCTGAGGGCTAGACATAACTAGGAGAGCCGGTTTACGGCGACTCCCTCGTGATGATAATAAGACCTAGCCTCAAACAACATGTAGGGTTGTTACCGGATGATGTTTCTCGGGGCCCGAAGCTGCCTAAATCCCTGTCTTATGTTGCGTCTCTCAATTTCGCTCAACCCCTGTCAAGCTACCACATAGATGCGTTGGCCTCACGACTAAGTCGTCACACTAGGACATCTGCCGTGACAATTCCACGACAATCCCCAAGCTTAATTCCTACTCGTCCTCGAGTAGGTAAATGATAAAAGAAATAATTTATGAAGTATGAATGCTAGCAAAGTGCACAAGTTTGATCAATGAAAATTTCAATCACTTTTTCTAGCATCATAACAGCAATTCTTTCTTATAAAACTTCTCATGTTATAGTAGTAACCAATTCACATGTTAAGGTTCAAACAATGAATTCTCTTGAAACTCAACAACCTATGTTCTTAGTCGCCAAGCAATTGAAATTCAACTTATTCAACAGAGTTTAAGTAAGTGATCCACATACTCAGCCACCATATAGTCTTCTATGATTGCTAACACTCACCGCGTACACATGAGCAAAACGTTTCAACCGAACACATATAAAGATAGGGGCTTATAATTTCGCCTCCCAATGTATTCACCTCAAGGGTGATGTCAACAATAATAACTCATGCTACCCATATCCAACTGGACATATGTGCCTAGATCTTTCCTCACCACATGATGCTTGCCAAAGGAGAAAAATAAAAGGAATAGAGAGAAAAACTTTGACTCTTGCATAAAAGTAAATATATAAAAGTAAAAGACAAGCCCTTTGCAGAGGGAAGCAGAGGTTGCCATGCGCTTATTTGTTTGTATGCTCAACCCCTTAGTGCAAAAGAACGTCGCGTTATATTGCCCCTTATGATAGCAACCTTTATTATGCAGTATGTCGCTTTTATTCTTCGCCATCACAAGCTCATACAACGCTCAATTTTCTCTTACACTAAATGATCTAACACTTTTAGAAGCAATTTTTATTGCCTTTTTGCACCGATGACAACTTACTTCAAGGATCTTATTCAATCCTTAGGTAGGTATGGTGGACTCTTGAAAATAAGATTTGGGTTTAAGGGTTCACTACAAAAAAAAGACACATCCGTGACATTTTGGGCCAAACGATTTTTTTTTCTGTCATACTTATGACACTTCTATGATGATAATTGTGACAAAACCCGGTATCATCATAGATGTGGTGGGCTCCTACTTCTATGACAAAAAATCATGACAGAAAATGGGCTTTTCGTCCTGGGCGGGCCGGAGACGTAGCTGCATGACATTCTTTGGGCCGTCCATGATGGAAAAAACCATGGTAGAAGCGAGGGCGAGGAAAATATCGGGGTGTTCCCGTTTACGATGGGTGGTCAGGGCCGAGCGATGCACGGAGGTTTGCGCGTTTCTCTCGTACACGCACGCGCGTGGGTGCGAGGCGTTGGGCTCTAACTGAACCCGAGCGAGGCGTTCGCCTATTGAACCCGAGCGATTGCACTGCAGGCTACGCATTACTGAACCCGAGCAATCGATCCATGGCTGTTAACTGAACCCGATCGAGCGATTCCTTTGCTACTGCTGCTAACTGAAGCCGATCAATGCTGCCTCTAGATGAATAGTGAGCGTTGCTGGGGGGAGTTGGATGAACAGTTCTCGGTGGGGGTGGATGAACAGGACCCCGTGGTGTTGCCTCTGGATGAACAGGACCCCGATCGATCGAGCCTGTTGGGGCTGGATGAACAGGACCACCCCGTGGAGGACTCGATGAACAGTAGACGGTGGAGGGCTGGATGAACAGTAGCCCGTGGAGGGGTGGTTGAACAGGAGCCCGTGGAGAGGGCTGGTTGAACAGTAGCCGGTGGAGTAGCGCGCGGTGGAGGCTGGATGAACAGGAGCCCGTGGATGAACAGTCGCAGGTGGAGGCTGGAGGAAGTCGATGGTGGATGAACAGTAGCCCGTGAAGGCTGGAGGGGGTCAACGGTGGAGATGAACAGTATCCCATGGAGTCCCGTTTTGCGGTACGCCACACCCCTCCCGATGAACATGACCCCCGTTTCGACCGTAGCGCTCCAACACAAGTCTGTTTCCTCCGTTTTGCGGTACGCCACACCCCTCCCGATTAACAGGACCCCGTTTCGACCGTAGGAGGTCCGTTTCCTCCATTTTGCGGTCCGCCAGACCCCTCCCGATGAACAGGATCCCGTTTCGACCGTGGCCGGTCGAACACAAGGCCGTTTCCTCCGTTCTGCGGTACGCCAGGCCTCGTTTCGATCGGCTGTTCCGTCCAAGCTGGTTGGCTCCCACGTGTTTCGTTGCCTCCTGATGAACACGACGCATTCCGTTGCCTCCCCATGAACACGACGACGACGCAGTTTCTCCGTTCCGACCCAGCCATGTACACGAGCCCTGGCCGTATGTATGCGCGAGTAGGCGTTTGAGACCCCGCCCTTATGTACGTACGTGGCCGTATTTTCTTTCTTGCACACTGGCCGATGTACGTATGTGTAGGTGCTACGTGCGCGCCTCTACTACGACACGTGCGCGCCTCTACATCGACCAGTATGTACGTACACGTTCGCGACCAGAATGACAACGCTACATACGCTTCGACCAGGTGGGTCCCGACTATCAGGCACTTCCTTCCGTGTGAAGATGTAGCTAGTGGGTCCCAGCAGTCAGGGGGACGAATCGTTTTTTTCTCGGACACACTTCTTTGCGTGTGAAGATGTAGCTGGTGGGTCCCAGCAGTCAGGGGGGAAAGTTTTTTTCACGAAATACGGTGGCCTGTTCGGTGGGTCCCTGCTGTCAGGTGGAGGAATAATTGTTTTGTGCGTAATAAGGAGGCACTTCCTTGCGGCCGCCGTGGACCTAGCTGTCAGCCTCTCCATGTACAGTACTCTTCCGATGGAAGTCGGTCGTTGACCACATTGACCACGCCGCGCCGAGAGCACCAGGGCGGTGGATGACGGCGAGGCCTAGGAAGGGGACGACGCGGAGCCGGGGAAGACGCGGCAGTGGAAGCCCGCGCGGAGAGGAGTACGAGGGTTCACTGGTTCGGCTGCCGTAGCCGCAAGGCCTGGCCAGCGGTGGAAAGAGTAGGGGGTGGTGAGGCTTCCGCGGCAGCACAGCCGGCCACGGGAGGCAGGAGCATGCGGCACGACTGGCGCTGCTTTGGGCGGCTGGAGCAAGAAGACCAGAGGTTGAAGAAGGACTACGGCCGTTGGATGGACATCGTACGGTCACTGGAGCTAGAATCGTTCATATTGACTAAGTTGACAAAGCACTCTGTTCCCGTCAACTTAGGAGGCCCACAAGTCAGCCTCCCACCAAGGTGGGTCCGAACTAGCAGGGGGAGTATTCATTTTTTTGTGCGTAATAAGGAGGCACTTCCGGTGGGTCCGAGCTGACAGCGGGGGAACATTTTTTTCGCGAAATACGGTGGCCCGTCCGATGGGTCCCAGCAGTCAAGGGGGAAACTTTTTTCGCCAAATACGATGGCTCGTCCGGTGGGTTCCTGCTATCAGGTGGAGGAATAATTATTTTCCGCGTAATAAGGAGGCACTTCCTTGCGGCTGCCGTGGACCCAGCTGTCAGCCTCTCCATGTACAGTACTCTTCCGATGGAAGTCGGTCGTTGACCACATTGACCACGCCGCGCCGAGAGCACCACGGCGGTGGACGACGGCGAGGCCTAGGAAGGGGACGACGCGGAACTGGGGAAGATGCGACAGTGGATGCCCATGCGGACATGAGTACGAGGGTTCACTGGTTCGGCTGTGGTGTGAGGTTGCCGTCGCCGCAGAATAACAGGGGGTGTGCGTGAGTGGAGGGATGGCCTGGCCAGCGGTGGGAGTAGTATGGGGGCGGTGAGGCCTCCGCGGCAGCACAGCCGACCACGGGAGGCAGGAGCAGGCGGCACGACCGGCGCTGCTTTGGGCGGCTGGAGCAAGAAGACCAGAGGTTGAAGAAGCACTATGGCCGTTGGATGGACATCGTACGGTCACTGGAGCTAAAATCATTCATATTGACTAAGTTGACAAAGCCCTCCGTCCCCGTCAACTTAGTAGGCCCACAAGTCAGCCACCCACTATGGTGGGTCCCAGCTAGCAGGGGGTATTCATTTTTTTGTGCGTAATAAGGAGGCACTTCCTTGTGTGCGAAGATATAGCTGGTGGGTCTGACCTGTCAGCGGGGGGAACGTTTCTTTCGCGAAATGCAGAAGCCCTTCCCATGGGTCCTAGCTGTCAGGTGGAGGAATCATTGTTTTGCGCGTAATAAGGAGGCATTTCCTTGCATGCGGCCGGGGACCCAGCTGTCAGCCTCTCCACGTACAGTCCACTTCCGATGGATGTCGTTCATTGACCATGTTGACCAGGCCGCGCCGAGAGCACCAGGGCGGTGGACGACAGCGAGGCCTAAGAAGGGAATGACACGGAGCCAGGGAAGACTCGGCAGTTGTTTCCCACGCGGAGGAGTACAAGGGTTTACTGGTTCCTCTGCCGTCCTCGGATAATAACAGCAGGTGTGGGTGAGTAGAGGGATGGCTAGGCCAGCGCTGGGAGTACGGTGGGGCGGTGAGGCCTGCGCGGCAGCATAGCCGGCCGCAGGAGGAGGGAGCAGGCAGTCCCGTCGGCGCTTGTTTGAGCGGCTGGAGCAGGAAGAGCAGAGATTGAAGAAGCACGACAGCCGTTGGATGGACATCCAACAGTCACTGCTCTCGTGTGTTGACTAAGTTGACACGACGTTGCGTGTGCGTCAACCTTTTTTTAGGAAAGCATACGCGTCAACCTGTAGTAGGCGCACAAGTCAGCCTCAAATCTGTGGAAAATAGCATACAACCCATCTGCCATTATTTCTAATAATGTAGAGCCCATTTGCTAATTCTTAAGAATTTTTTTGGAGCCCATCTTCTTTTTGTTAGCATTACACCCCATATTGTGGCCACGGTTAAAAAGTATACGAAATTTTGCATATTTCGGCGCGGTCAACTGTTTTTAATCCCGAAATATCGATTCTTTTTTTGCGGGGTCCGAAATATCGATTCACATTCAAACTATCTTGAAAAATAATTTATATAAATATAAAATCCAAATAATTGTCCACGCATAAAAATCAATGGAATTTAAAATCTTGTAATGAAAAAAAATTGAAACTAATTCCCGGTTTGATGTGTTTTAAAAATGTACAGCCCATTTCTGGGCAAACCGAATGAAACTCTCCTCGTCTTGAAAGATTTGCAGCCCAGCAGGGCTGATAAAGCAAGTAGGCCTCGTTTGGGTATTTATTAAAAAAATAGAACTGGGCTAGCCATTTTCAGCAAGAAAAAAACACAACTGGGCTCATGATGTGGTAAACATAAATAAAACCCTGGCTAGACGGGCCACAGCCTCCGCACAGCCCCGTTGTTACCCTGACCCGTCGCTAAAACTGGTATAAATAACAACTGCTTGTTCCTAAAAAAACTGCGCGACCTGCTGGGTCCCTGGTGTCAGCCGCTCGTAGTGTAATTCTCTCATTTATTGACTACTTTGGCAATGGCGTGAGCCCCAGATGTCCAACCATTAGGAGGAACCATATTTTTGGGCTTGTAATATAGAGGCACTTGCTTGCATACTGCCATGACGCTGGTGGGTCCCTACTATCATCCTCTCCACGTACAGTCATCTCCTTGTTCTTCTCGGTTGTTGACGACGTTGACAACGTAAGACGGCGGCGCACCACGCACGGCGAGCGAACCAAGGCCGCAAGGCGGAGGACGACGGCGAGGCCTCAGACGGAACGAACAGGAGCTGTGGAAGATGTGCTGGTCCAGTCGCAGGCGAAGGGGAGTACGAGGGTTGACTGGTTCGGGTGCGGGTGCGTGTTGGGGCTGACATCGCCGGAGAATAACATGACGTGTGGGGGAATAGAGGGTGGGACTGGCCAACGTTGGAGGGTACGTACGGTAGGGCGACGGAGGCGCAGCCAGCCATTGGAGGCGGGAGCAAGCGGAGCCGACGGGGTGGTTTGGTTTGGGCGGCTGGAGGAAGCAGAAGACAAGAGATAGAAGATACACGACAGATGTTGGATATCAATCCAACGACTGGTAGGCAGAATCATTTGTTGACTGGCTAGTAAGTCAACACCACCTTGGATAGGCTATTTCCTCGCGGGTCCCAAATGTCAGAATCCAAATCTGTCACGATCATGTAGCCCTTCCTATGAAAATTTACAGCCCATTTGATGTGCTAGTTCGAAATAAGTTTGTGGGTGCTGGTGGGGGCTAATCACTTGGCTTCTGTAATGCAGTGAGCTCAAGCAGCCGGCGAGAGTGATGTTATTTCCCTTGGTTGGGATTTGTTAGTTGTTACAATATTTCACTCTAAATTAAACGACTGGCAAGCCATTTGCCTTGTTTCAAAGAAAATATGACAGTCACAGCCGAGTTGAAAAGGGTAAGAACATGTAACTCCAGCTTACAAACTGTACAAAAGCACGAGGGTTAATTGTTCATCAGGTTTACAAAAAAACCCAGGTTGAAAAGGGCAACAATATCTAACTCCAGCACTGTTTTTGGTAGTCACAGTCAAATGGATCGGTCAGGTCCATAGAATGAACATCCTGGGTCGTAAAATTTACTGGATTATGACCACAATATGTTGTAAATAGAAGCCCGGCACGTTCAGAAGCTCTTTTGGCCACCTGAAACTCCTTTTTTTGCTCTTCCACATACCCATCCGTCAACCATGCTGCTGATAAACTTATGCCTGATGGACAATAGTAACCTCGCATTCAGGAGGAAGAATGTGACAAATCTAGTGTTTGCACGGTTGGCTACATATCGTTCTAGCGTTATTGTCTTCAATCGAATCTCATGAGAAGTGAGAAAATCCCCATGCTTATGAATCCACCGATTGGTTATAACTTTCTTACCCCGTCCTGTCGCCTAAATAGACATGAAGATTGAAAACAGTTAAGGTCTAAAAAAAGAGTGTCGAAAGAGCAACAACTGTACAGTTAATTCTAGTACACTATATGCGGGCTTCCAATGTGCGTGAAATTATCACCTTTATATACAACTTCTCCAGACATGGAAAGCATTGCATCAAGCCAATAATCTTGTTCAGATCAAGACTATTCATTTGGATATATAAGATCTTGACAGAATCCACCACCATTGATAGGCCATCCATGGAGAAACTCTTCATTGAGCATGGAACATAATATTAGTACAAAATGTGATCATAGACATTTTATCCTCTTGTCACGACGATCCTCAACTTCACTCTGAAATTACTTGAACCTTTCAATAATTCAGACTTGTGTTTCATCAAGTAAATATTCCCAGCATCTACTCAAATCATCTGTGAAGTAAGAACATATCGATATCCACTGCGTGCCTCAGCACTCATTGGACTGCACACATCAAATGTATTACTTCCAACAAGTTGCTCTCTTGTTCCATCTTACTGAAAACGAGGCCTTTCAGTCATCTTGCCCATGTGGTATGATTTGCATGTCTCAAGTGATTCAAAATCAAGTGAGTCCGAACGATCCATCTGCATGGAGTTTCTTCATGCATATATACCAATAGACATGGTTCGCATGCCTCAATCTTTTCAAAAACGAGAGAGTCCAAAGATCCATCTACATGGAGCTTCTTCATGCGTTCTATACCAATATGACTCAAATGGCAGTGCCACAAGTATGTGGTACTATCATTACTATTTTATATCTTTTGGCACGAACATGTGTATCACTGCGATCGAGATTTATTTTAGGTGCAAGACCATTGAAGGTATTATTCAAATAAACAGAGTAACCATTATTCTCCTTAAATGAATAACCGTATTGCGATAAACATAATCCAATCATGTTTATGCTCAACGCAAACCCCAAATAACAATTATTTAGGTTTAACACCAATCTCGATGGTAGAGGGAGCATGCGATGCTTGATCACATCAACCTTGGAAACACTTCCAACACATATCGTCATCTCACCTTTAGCTAGTCTCCGTTTATTCCGCAGATTTTATTTCGAGTTACTAACACTTAGCAACCGAACCGGTATCTAATACCCTGGTGCTGCTAGGAGTACTAGTAAAGTACACATTCATATAATGTATATCCAATATACTTCTGTCGACCTTGCCTGCCTTCTCATCTACCAAGTATCTAGGGTAGTTCTGCTTCGGTGACCGTTCCCCTCATTACAGAAGCACTTAGTGTCGGGTTTGAGTTCAACCTTGGGATTCCTTGGGATTCTTCACTAGAGCAGCAAATGATTTGTTGTTTCATGAAGTATCCCTTTTGCCCTTGCCCTTCTAGAAACTAGTGGTTTTACTAACCATCAACAATTGATGCTCCTTCTTGATTTCTAATTTCGCGGTGTCAAACATGTTGGAAATATGCCCTAGAGGCAATAATTAATTAGTTATTATTATATTTCCTTGTTCATAATAACCGTTTATTATCCATGCTAAAATTGTATTGATAGGAAACTCAGATACATGTGTGGATACATAGACAACACCATGTCCCTAGTAAGCCTCTAGTTGACTAGCTCGTTGATCAATAGATGGTTACGGTTTCCTGACCATGGACATTGGATGTCGTTGATAATGGGATCACATCATTAGGAGAATGATGTGATGGACAAGACCCAATCCTAAGCCTAGCACAAGATCGTGTAGTTCGTTTGCTCAGAGCTTTTCTAATGTCAAGTATCATTTCCTTAGACCATGAGATTGTGCAACTCCCGGATACCGTAGGAATGCTTTGGGTGTACCAAACATCACAACGTAAGTGGGTGGCTATAAAGGTGCACTACAGGTATCTCCGAAAGTGTCTGTTGGGTTGGCACGAATCGAGACTGGGATTTGTCACTCCGTGTAAACGGAGAGGTATCTCTGGGCCCACTCGGTAGGACATCATCATAATGTGCACAATGTGACCAAGGAGTTGATCACGGGATGATGTGAGTTACGGAACGAGTAAAGAGGCTTGCCGGTAACGAGATTGAACAAGGTATTGGGATACCGACGATCGAATCTCGGGCAAGTAACATACCGATAGACAAAGGGAATTGTATACGGGGTTGATTGAATCCCCGACATCGTGGTTCATCCGATGAGATCATCGTGGAACATGTGGGAGCCAACATGGGTACCCAGATCCCGCTGTTGGTTATTGACCAGAGAACGTCTCGGTCATGTCTGCATGGTTCCCGAACCCGTAGGGTCTACACACTTAAGGTTCGATGACGCTAGGGTTATAGGGAATAGATATACGTGGTTACCGAATGTTGTTTGGAGTCCCGGATGAGATCCCGGACGTCATGAGGAGTTCCGGAATGGTCCGAAGGTAAAGATTTATATATGGGAAGTCCTGTTTTGGTCACCGAAAAAGTTTCGGGTGCTATCGGTAACGTACCGGGACCACCGGGAGGGTCCCGGGGGTCCACCAGGTGGGGCCACCGGCCCAGAGGGCTGCTTGGGCCATGTGTGGGAGGGGACCAGCCCCAGGTGGGCTGGTGCGCCCCCCCCCCAAGAGGGCCCGGGGCGCAGGAAAGGGGGAAGGGGGAATCCTAGGCTCAGATGGGTCTAAGGCCCATCTAGTGGGGCGCCCCCCTCTCTCCCCCCCTTGGCCGCCCCCCAAGCCCCATCTAGGGCTGGCCGCACCCCTTGGGGGGGAACCCTAGATGGGGGCGCAGCCCTCCCCCTCCCCTATATATATTGGGGTTTTGGGGCTGCCATACACACGAGAACACATCTCCCTCATGGCGCAGCCCTACCCCTCTTCCTCCTCCTCTCCCGCGGTGCTTGGCGAAGCCCTGCGGGATTGCCACGCTCCTCCACCACCACCACGCTGTCGTGCTGCTGCTGGACGGAGTCTTCCTCAACCCCTCCCTCTCTCCTTGCTGGATCAAGGCGTGGGAGACGTCACCGGGCTGCACGTGTGTTGACCGCGGAGGCACCGTTCTTCGGTGCTCAGATCGGAATCAACCGCGATCTAAATCGCTACGAGTACGACTCCCTCATCCGAGTTCTTGCAACGCTTCCGCATCGCGATCTACATGGGTATGTAGATCCACTCCCCTTCCCCTTGTTGCTAGAGTACTCCATAGATTGATCTTGGTGATGCGTAGAAAATTTTGAATTTCTGCTACGTTCCCCAACAGTGGCATCATGAGCTAGGTCTATGCGTAGTTTCTATGCACGAGTAGAACACAAAGCAGTTGTGGGCGTAGATGTTGCCAATTCTTCTTGCCGCTACTAGTCTTATCTTGTTTCGGCGGCATTGTGGGATGAAGCGGCCCGGACCGACCTTACACGTACGCTTACGTGAGACAGGTTCCACCGACTGACATGCACTAGTTGCATAAGGTGGCTAGCGGGTGTCTGTCTCTCCCACTTTAGTCGGAACGGATTCGATGAAAAGGGTCCTTATGAAGGGTAAATAGAAATTGGCATATCACGTTGTGGTTTTACGTAGGTAAGAAACGTTCTTGCTAGAAACCTACACAAGCCACGTAAAAACATGCAACAACAATTAGAGGACGTCTAACTTGTTTTTGCAGCATGTGGTATGTGATGTGATATGGCCAGAAGATGTGATGAATGATATATGTGATGTATGAGATTGATCATATTCTTGTAATAGGAATCACGACTTGCATGTCGATGAGTATGACAACCGGCAGGAGCCATAGGAGTTGTCTTTGTTTTTGTATGACCTGCGTGTCATTGAATAACGCCATGTAAATTACTTTACTTTATTGCTAAGCGCGTTAGCCATAGAAGTAGAAGTAATCGTTGGCGTGACAACTTCATGAAGAGACAATGATGGAGATCATGATGATGGAGATCATGGTGTCATGCCGGTGACGAAGATGATCATGGTGCCCCGAAGATGGAGATCAAAGGAGAAAAATGATATTGGCCATATCATGTCACTATTTGATTGCATGTGATGTTTATCATGTTTTGCATCTTATTTGCTTAGAACGACGGTAGTAAGTAAGATGATCCCTCACTAAAATTTCAAGAGACGTGTACCCCCTAACTGTGCACCGTTGCGAAGGTTCGTTGTTTTGAAGCACCACGTGATGATCGGGTGTGATAGATTCTAACGTTCGAATACAACGGGTGTTGACGAGCCTAGCATGTACAGACATGGCCTCGGAACACATGCGAAACACTTAGGTTGACTGACGAGCCTAGCATGTACAGACATGGCCTCGGAACACAAGAGACCGAAAGGTTGAGCATGAGTCGTATAGAAGATACGATCAACATGGAGATGTTCACCGATGATGACTAGTCCGTCTCACGTGATGATCGGACACGGCCTAGTTTGACTTGGATCATGTATCACTTAGATGACTAGAGGGATGTCTATCTGAGTGGGAGTTCATTAATCAGATGAACTTAATTATCATGAACATAGTCAGAAGGTCTTTGCAAATTATGTCATAGCTTGCGCTTTAGTTCTACTGGTTGAGATATGTTCCTAGAGAAAATTTAGTTGAAAGTTGGTAGTAGCAATTATGCGGACTGGGTCCGTAAACTGAGGATTGTCCTCATTGCTGCACAGAAGGCTTATGTCCTTAATGCACCGCTCGGTGTGCTGAACCTCAGCGTCGTCTGTAGATGTTACGAAACATCTGACATACACGTTTTGATGACTACGTGATAGTTCAGTGCGTATTGCTAACGGTTTAGAATTGTGGCACCAAAGACGGTTTTGAAACGTCGCAGAACATATGAGATATTCCGAAGACTGAAATTGGGATTTCAGACTAGTGCCCATGTCAAGAGGTATGAGACCTCTGACAAGTTTCTTAAACCTGCAAACTAAGGGAGAAAAGCTTAATCGTTGAGCATGTGCTCAGATTGTCTGAGTACCACAATCGCTTGAATCGAGTGGGAGTTAATCTTCCAGATGAGATAGTGATGGTTCTCCATAGTCACTGCCACCAAGCTATTAGAGCTTCGTGATGAACTATAACATATCAGGGATAGATATGATGATCCTTGAGCTATTCACGATGTTTGACACCGCGAAAGTAGAAATCAAGAAGGAGCATCAATTGTTGATGGTTAGTAAAACCACTAGTTTCTAGAAGGGCAAGGGCAAAAGGGATACTTCATGAAACAGCAAGTCATTTGCTGCTCTAGTGAAGAATCCCAAGGTTAAACCCAAACCCGAGACTAAGTGCTTCTGTAATGAGGGGAACGGTCACTGAAGCAGTACTACCCTAGATACTTGGTAGATGAGAAGGCAGGCAAGGTCGACAGAAGTATATTGGATATACATTATATGAATGGGTGCTTTACTAGTACTCCGAGCAGCACCAGGGTATTAGATACTGGTTCGGTTGCTAAGTGTTAGTAACTTGAAATAAAAGCTGCGGAATAAATGGAGACTGGCTAAAAGTGAGATGACGATGTGTGTTGGAAATGTTTCCAAGGTTGATGTGATCAAGCATCGCATGCTCCCTCTACTATCGAGATTTGGTGTTCGCGTTGAGCATGATTGGATTATGTTTATCGCAATACGGTTATTCATTTAAGGAGAATAATGGTTACTCTGTTTATTTGAATAATACCTTCAATGGTCTTGCACCTAAAATGAATCTCGATCGCAGTGATACACATGTTCATGCCAAAAGATATAAAATAGTAATGATAGTACCACATACTTGTGGCACTGCCATTTGAGTCATATTGGTATAGAACGCATGAAGAAGCTCCATGTAGATGGATCTTTGGACTCACTCATTTTTGAAAAGATTGAGACATGCGAACCATGTCTATTGGTATATATGCATAAAGAAACTCCATGCAGATGGATCGTTTGGACTCACTTGATTTTGAATCACTTGAGACATGCAAATCATACCACATGGGCAAGATGACTGAAAGGCCTCGTTTTTCAGTAAGATGGAACAAGAGAGCAACTTATTGGAAGTAATACATTTTGATGTATGCAGTCCAATGAGTGCTGAGGCATGCAGTGGATATCGTTATGTTCTTACTTCACAGATGATTTGAGTAGATGCTGAGTGTATTTACTTGATGAAACACAAGTCTGAATTATTGAAAGGTTCAAGTAATTTCAGAGTGAAGTTGAAGATCATCGTGACAAGAGGATAAAATGTCTATGATATGATCATAGAGATATCCGAGTTATGAGTTTGGCACACAATTAAGACATTGTGGAAAGTGTTTCAAAATTAATACCGCCTGGAACACCATAGTGTGATGGTGTGTCCGAACATCATAACTGCACCCTATTGGATATGGTGCATACCATGATGTTTCTTATCAAATTACCACTATCATTTATGGGTTAGGCATTAGAGACAACCGCATTCACTTTAAATAGGGCACCACGCAATTCCGTTGAGACGACACCGTTTAGAGAAACCTAAGTTGTCGTTTCTTAAAAGTTTGGGGCTGCGATGCTTATGTGAAAAAGTTTCAGGCTGATAAGCTCGAACCCAAAGCGGATAAATGCGTCTTCATAGAATACCCAAAAACAGTTGGGTATACCTCCTATTTCAGATCTCGAAGCAAAAGTAATTTCTTCTAGAAACAGGTCCTTTCTCGAGGAAAAGTTTCTCTCGAAAGAATTGAGTGGGAGGATGGTGGAGACTTGATAAGGTTATTGAACCGTCACTTCAACTAGTGTGTAGCAGGGCACATGAAGTTGTTCCTGTGGCACCTACACCAATTGAAGTGGAAGCTTATGATAGTGATCATGAAACTTCGGATCAAGTCACTACCAAACCTCGTAGGACGACGAGGATGCGTGCTACTTCAGAGTGGTACGTGATCTTGTATGAGATATCATGTTGTTGGACAATACTGAACCTACGAGCTATGGAGAAGCGATGGTGGGCCCATATTCCGACAAATGGTTAGAAGCCATGAAATCCGAGATAAATGGATCTTTGAGAAGAAGACGGACGTGGACGGTAATGTTACCGTCTATGAAGCTCGACTTGTGGCAAAGAGTATTTCCACAAGTTCAAGGAGTTGACTATGATGAGATTTTCTCATCCATAGCGATGCTTAAGTCCGTCGGAATCATGTTAGCATTAGCTGCATTTGTGAAATCTGGCAGATGGATGTCAAAACAAGTTTCCTTACCAGTTTTCGTAAGGAAAGGTTGTATGTGATACAATCAGAAAGGTTTTGTCGATCCTAAGGATGCTAAAAGGTATGCTAGCTCCAGCGATCCTTCCATGGACTAGAGCAAGCATCTCGGAGTCAGAAAATACGCTTTGATGGAGTGATCAAAGTTTTTGGGTTTATACAAAGTTTGTTAGAAACTTGTATTTACAATAAAGTGAGTGGGAGAGCTACAACATTTCTGATAAGTATATGTGAATGACATATTGTTGATCTGAAATGATGTAATATTTCTGGAAAGCATAAAGGGTTATTTGAAAGGAGTTTTTCAAAGGAAAACCTGGATAAAAGCTGCTTACATATTGGGCATCAAGATCTATAGAGATAGATCAAGACGCCCGATGATACTTTCAAAGAACGCACACCTTGACATGATTTTGAAAGAGTTCAAAATAGATCAGCAAAGAAGGAGTTCTTGGCTGTGTTACAAGGTGTGAGTATTGAGTAAGACTCAAGACCTGACCACAACAGAAGAGAGAGAAAGGACGAAGGTCGTCCCCTGTGCTTTAGACGTAGGCTCTACAGTATGCTATGTTGTGTACCGCACATGAAGTGTGCCTTGCCATGAGTTGGTCAAGGGGTACAATAGTGATCCGGGAATGGATCACATGACAGCGGTCGAACTTATCCTTAGTATCTAGTGGACTAAGGAATTTTCTCGATTATGGAGGTGAAAAGGAGTTCGTCGTAAAGGGTTACGTCGATGCGAACTTTGACACTAATCCGGATGACTCTGAGTAGTAAACCGGATTCGTATAGTAGAGCAGTTATTTGAAATGGCTCCAAGTAGTGCGTGGTAGCATCCACAAGATGACATAGATATTCGTAAAGCACACACAGATCTGAAAGGTTCAGACCCGTTGACTAATAACCTCTTTCACAAGCATAACATGATCAAACCAGAACTCATTGAGTGTTAATCACATAGTGATGTGAACTAGATGGTTGACTCTAGTAAACTCTTTGGATGTTGGTCAGATGGTGATGTGACCTGTGAGTGTTAATCACATGGTGATGTGAACTAGATTATTGACTCTAGTGCAAGTTGGAGACTGTTGGAAATATGCCCTAGAGGCAATAATTAATTGGTTATTATTATATTTCCTTGTTCATGATAACCGTTTATTATCCATGCTAAAATTGTATTGATAGGAAACTCAGATACATGTGTGGATACATAGACAACACCATGTCCCTAGTAAGCCTCTAGTTGACTAGCTCGTTGATCAATAGATGGTTACGGTTTCCTGACCATGGACATTGGATGTCGTTGATAACGGGATCACATCATTAGGAGAATGATGTGATGGACAAGACCCAATCCTAAGCCTAGCACAAGATCGTGTAGTTCGTTTGCTTAGAGCTTTTCTAATGTCAAGTATCATTTCCTTAGACCATGAGATTGTGCAACTCCCGGATACCGTAGGAATGCTTTGGGTGTACCAAACGTCACAACGTAACTGGGTGGCTATAAAGGTGCACTACAGGTATCTCCGAAAGTGTCTGTTGGGTTGGCACGAATCGAGACTGGGATTTGTCACTCCGTGTAAACGGAGAGGTATCTCTGGGCCCACTCGGTAGGACATCATCATAATGTGCACAATGTGACCAAGGAGTTGATCACGGGATGATGTGAGTTACGGAACGACTAAAGAGACTTGCGGGTAAAGAGATTGAACAAGGTATTGGGATACCGACGATCGAATCTCGGGCAAGTAACATACCGATAGACAAAGGGAATTGTATACGGGATTGATTGAATCCCCGACATCGTGGTTCATCCGATGAGATCATCGTGGAACATGTGGGAGCCAACATGGGTATCCAGATCCCGCTGTTGGTTATTGACCGGAGAACGTCTCGGTCATGTCTGCATGGTTCCCGAACCCGTAGGGTCTACACACTTAAGGTTCGATGAAGCTAGGGTTATAGGGAATAGATATACGTGGTTACCGAATGTTGTTCGGAGTCCCGGATGAGATCCCGGACGTCACGAGGAGTTCTGAAACGGTCAGGAGGTAAAGATTTATATATGGGAACTCCTGTTTTGGTCACCGAAAAAGTTTCGGGTGCTATCGGTAACGTACCGGGACCACCGGGAGGGTCCCGGGGGTCCACCAGGTGGGGCCACCGGCCCAGAGGGCTGCGTGGGCCAAGTGTGGGAGGGGACCAGCCCCAGGTGGGCTGGTGCACCCCCCCCCCCCACAAGAGGCCCAGGGCGCAGGAAAGGGGAAGGGGGAACCCTAGGCTCAGATGGGCCTAAGGCCCATCTAGTGGGGCGCCCCCCTCTCTCTCCCCCCCTTGGCTGCCCCCCCAAGCCCCATCTAGGGCTGGCCGCACCCCTTGGGGGGGGGACCCTAGATGGGGGCGCAGCCCTCCCCCTCCCCTATATATATTGGGGTTTTGGGGCTGCCATACACACGAGAACACATCTCCCTCATGGCGCAGCCCGACCCCTCTTCCTCGTCCTCTCCCGCGGTGCTTGGCGAAGCCCTGCGGGATAGCCACGCTCCTCCACCACCACCACGCCGTCGTGCTGCTGCTGGACGGAGTCTTCCTCAACCTCTCCCTCTCTCCTTGCTGGATCAAGGCGTGGGAGACGTCACCGGGCTGCACGTGTGTTGACCGCGGAGGCACCGTTCTTCGGTGCTCAGATCGGAATCAACCGCGATCTGAATCGCTGCGAGTACGACTCCCTCATCCGAGTTCTTGCAACGCTTCTGCATCGCGATCTACAAGGGTATGTAGATCCACTCCCCTTCCCCTCGTTGCTAGAGTACTCCATAGATTGATCTTGGTGATGCGTAGAAAATTTTGAATTTCTGCTACGTTCCCCAACAAAACATCGCGAGTTGCTCAAGGATCATCATGTCTATTCCTGATATGTTATAGTTCATCACGAAGCTCTAATAGCTTGGTGGCAGTGACTATGGAGAACCATCACTATCTCATCTGGAAGATTAACTCGCACTCGATTCAAGCGATTGTAGTACTTAGACAATCTGAGCACATGCTCAACGATTGAGCTTTTCTCCCTTAGTTTGCAGGCTTAAGAAACTTGTCAGATGTCTCATACCTCTTGACGTGGGCACTAGTCTGAAATCCCAGTTTCAGTCTTCGGAACATCTCATATGTTCTGCGACGTTTCAAAAGCGTCTTTGGTGCCACAATTCTAAACCGTTAGCATTACGCACTGAACTATCACGTAGTCATCAAAACGTGTATGTCAGATGTTTCGCAACATATACAGACGACGTTGAGGTTCAGCACACCGAGCGGTGCATTAAGGACATAAGCCTTCTGTGCAGCAATGAGGACAATCCTCAGTTCATGGACCCAGTCCGCATAATTGCTACTATCAACTTTCAACTAAATTTTCTCTAGGAACATATCTTAAACACTAGAACTAAAGCGTAAGCTATGACATAATTTGCAAAGACCTTTTGACTATGTTCATGATAATTAAGTTCATCTGATTATTTAATGAACTCCCACTCAGATAGACATCCCTCTAGTCATCTAAGTGATACATGATCCGAGTCAAACTAGGCCGTGTCCGATCATCACGTGAGATGGACTAGTCATCATCGGTGAACATCTCCATGTTGATCGCATCTACTATACGACTCATGTTCGACCTTTCGATCTCTTGTGTTCCGAGGCCATGTCTGTACATGCTACGCTCATCAAGTCAACCTAAGTGTTTCGCATGTGTTCCGAGGCCATGTCTGTACATGCTAGGCTCGTCAACACACGTTGTATTCGAACGTTAGAATCTATCACACCCGATCATCACGTGGTGCTTCGAAACAACGAACCTTCGCAACAGTGCACAGTTAGGGGGAACACGTCTCTTGAAATTTTAGTGAGGGATCATCTTATTTATGCTACCGCCGTTCTAAGCAAATAAGATGTAAACATGACAAACATCACATGCAAATCATAAAGTGACGTGATATGGCCAATATCATCTTGCGCCTTTGATCTCCATCTTCGAGGCGCGGCATGATCACCTTCGTCACCGGCATGACACCATGATCTCCGTCATCGTGTCTTCATGAAGTTGTCTCGCCAACTATTACTTCTACTACTATGGCTAACGGTTAGCAATAAAGTAAAGTAATTACATGGCGTTTTCATTGACACGCAGGTCATACAATAAATTAAGACAACTCCTATGGCTCCTGCCGGTTGTCATACTCATCGACATGCAAGTCGTGATTCCTATTACAAGAACATGATCAATCTCATACATCACATATATCATTCATCACATCCTTTTGGCCATATCACATCACATAGCATACCCTGCAAAAACAAGTTAGACGTCCTCTAATTGTTGTTGCATGTTTTACGTGGCTGCTATGGCATTCTAGCAAGAACGTTTCTTACCTACGCAAAAACCACAACGTGATATGCCAATTTCTATTTACCCTTCATAAGGACCCTTTTCATCGAATCCGATCCGACTAAAGTGGGAGAGACAGACACCCGCTAGCCACCTTATGCAACTAGTGCATGTTAGTCGGTGGAACCTGTCTCACGTAAGTGTACGTGTAAGGTCGGTCCGGGCCGCTTCATCCCACGATGCCGCCGAATCAAGATAAGACTAGTAACGGCAAGCAAATTGACAAAATCGACGCCCACAACTACTTTGTGTTCTACTCGTGCATAGAAACTACGCATAGACCTAGCTCATGATGCCACTGTTGGGGAACGTAGCAGAAATTCAAAAAAATTCTACGCATCACCAAGATCAATCTATGGAGTAATCTAGCAACGAGGGGAAGGGGAGTGCATCTACATACCCTTGTAGATCGTGATGCGGAAGCGTTGCAAGAACGCGGATGAAGGAGTCGTACTCGTAGCGATTCAGATCGCGGTTGATTCCGATCTAAGCGTCGAACCACGGCGCCTCCGCGTTCAACACACGTGCAGCCCGGTGACGTCTCCCATGCCTTGATCCAGCAAGGAGAGAGGGAGAGGTTGGGGAAGACTCTGTCCAGCAGCAGCACGACGGCATGGTGGTGATGGAGGAGCGTGGCAATCCTGCAGGGCTTCGCCAAGCACCGCGGGAGAGGAGGAGGACATGGAAGAGGGGGAGGGATGTGCCAGAACTTGGGTGCGGCTGCCCTCCCACCCCACATATATATAGGGGCAAAGGAGAGGGGGGCCGGCCCCCTCAGATCCAATCTGAGGAGGGGGCGGCGGCCAGGGGGGTTGCCTTGCCCCCCAAGGCAAGGGGGGCGCCTCCCCTTAGGGTTCCCCCAAACCCCCAGGCGCATGGGCCCTGGGAGGGAAGGCGCCCAACCCACTAAGGGGCTGGTCCCTCTCCACATACAGCCCATAGGGCCCTCCGGGGCTGGTGGCCCCTCCCGGTGGACCCCCGGAACCCTCCGGTGGTCCCGGTACATTACCGGTGACGCCCGAAACTCTTCCGGTGGCCAAAACGGGACTTCCCATATATAAATCTTTACCTCCGGACCATTCCGGAACTCCTCGTGACGTCCGGGATCTCATTCGGGACTTCGAACAACATTCGGTAACCACGTATATCTATTCGCTATAACCCTAGCATCATCGAACCTTAAGTGTGTAGACCCTACGGGTTCGGGAACCATGCAGACATGACCGAGACGTTCTCCGGCCAATAACCAACAGCGGGATCTGGATACCCATGTTGGCTCCCACATGTTCCACGATGATCTCATTGGATGAACCACGATGTCGGGGATTCAATCAATCCCGTATACAATTCCCTTTGTCAATCGGTATGTTACTTGCCCGAGATTCGATCGTCGGTATCCTGATACCTTGTTCAATCTCGTTACCCGCAAGTCTCTTTACTCGTTCCGTAACACATCATCCCGTGATCAACTCCTTGGTCACATTGTGCACATTATGATGATGTCCTACCGAGTGGGCCCAGAGATACCTCTCCGTTTACACGGAGTGACAAATCCCAGTCTCGATTCGTGCCAACCCAACAGACACTTTCGGAGATACCTGTAGTGCACCTTTATAGCCACCCAGTTACGTTGTGACGTTTGGTACATCCAAAGCATTCCTACGGTATCCGGGAGTTGCACAATCTCATGGTCTAAGGAAATGATACTTGACATTAGAAAAGCTCTTAGCAAACGAACTACACGATCTTGTGCTAGGCTTAGGATTGGGTCTTGTCCATCACATCATTCTCCTAATGATGTGATCCCGTTATCAACGACATCCAATGTCCATGGTCAGGAAACCGTAACCATCTATTGATCAACGAGCTAGTCAACTAGAGGCTTACTAGGGACATGGTGTTGTCTATGTATCCACACATGTATCTGAGTTTCCTATCAATACAATTTTAGCATGGATAATAAACGATTATCATGAATAATGAAATATAATAATAACCAATTTATTATTGCCTCTAGGGCATATTTCCAACAGCATCATTGCAGTGTGACAGGGGTGTTTCAACGTTGTATCTCTCCCGAAGAAGGTCGTGCGATTTTGCATGAGATCCACGAAGGAGACTGTGGTCACCACGCCGTTTCAAAATCTTTGGTGGCCAAGGCGTTTCGTCACGGTTTTTACTGGTTGACAGCTCATGATGATGCCAAGGACTTGCTAAAACGATGTGCTGGTTGTCAAAAATTCTCAAGACGCGCTCATGTACCGGCTCAAGAGTTGAGGATGATTCCAATCACCTGGCCGTTTGCGACTTGGGGGCTCGATATGGTTGGGCCTTTCAAGAGATCCAAGGACAAGAACACCCACCTTTTGGTGGCGGTTGATAAGTTTACAATGTGGGTAGAGGCAGAGCCAGTTAGCAAGTGTGATGCAGCCACGGCGGTCCAGTTTATCAAAAAGGTGATCTTCCGGTTTGGTTTTCCACACAGCATTATAACTGACAATGGTACCAATCTGTCAAAGGGTGCCATGGAGGAGTTCTGTCAACGTGAGCACATCCGGCTTGATGTGTCGTCGGTGGCTCATCCCCAATCCAATGGTCAGGCAGAAAGAGCTAATCAAGAAATTCTGAGAGGCATCAAACCCCGGCTTGTGGTTCCTTTGCAACGGACGCCTGGTTGTTGGGTTGAGGAGCTGCCTTCGGTGTTATGGAGCATCAATACTACACCCAATAGATCGATGGGATACACGCCGTTTTTCATGGTTTATGGAGCGGAAGCAGTTCTCCCTAGTGACATCCGTCATGACTCACCTCGGGTAGCGGCATACGTTGAAGCTGACAATGAGCAGGCACGGCAGGACGCCCTTGACCTGTTGGATGAAGAGCGAGACTTGGCAGCGGCCCGTTCGGCGATTTATCAGCAGGACCTGCGTCGGTATCACAGCCGCCGGGTTAAAACCAGAACATTTCAAGAAGGAGACTTGGTGCTTCGACTCATCCAGGATCAGACGGATGCGCACAAGCTGTCCCCCCCTTGGGAAGGGCCCTTTGTGGTCAGCAAAAATCTACACAACGAATCATACTACCTAATCGATGTTCGAGAGCGCAAAGACTCACATAAATCGGAGAAGGAGACCAATCAGCCATGGAATATTGCTCATCTTCGGCCTTACTATACTTGAGCTATAGGCTCGGTTTCTTGTACATATTATGACAATGCATATAATAAAGCGGGGGTATCCGTTGTTTTCTTATATCAAGCTTCTTCTAAAGCGGTGTCCGGTTTACCCTTCAATCTAGCTTCTCAAAAGTTGTACACTATATCACTTGGGGGCTTGGTCGTATCTGAACCATAGCTACACCTCTTGATCGGCGCAATGCAACAACATCACTTGGGAGCTTAGTCGTATCCGAACTATAGCTACACCTCTTGATTGGTGCAATGCCACGGCATCACTTGGGGGCTTGGTCGTCTCCGAACCATAGTCACGCCTTTTTGATGGGCTCAAAGCCAAAGAAATCTGGGGCCAAAGAGAGTGTTGTATCACAACAACTCAAACATAGGCACCCACTGAGCACAGCTCAAAACGTTACTTGGGGATTCTTTGCTGTCGCAATGAACTTAGAATCTACACTTGTAACGGGCTATGAAGCCGTGGCTTGGAAGCCTGGTGTATACACCTAAAACCCCGGGTTAACCTACCTCTTTAAGTAAGTCACTCCGCCCAGGTAAACCTGGTATGACCCTTCGAACTTTGACAAGTTACTCTAAAATAAGACCCTAAACTTGTCAAGTTAAAACGATGATTGGTTAAGGATTGAGGACCATCTTAAAAGGCTTTGCAAAAATGGTTTAACTCAGTGGCCTGGCAGTCCATGAAAAACCTCGAATTTGGGGCCTGACAGCCCGTGAAAAGCCTCGACTACAACGGTTTTTATTTGTCTTTTGTTAAGATTTGCTTTCTTTTGATAGAAACTTGTGATGATTCTAAAGCGGTGTTTATCAACCCGGTAGAGCTGTCAACTACAAGTTGTCTCTACATGCTCGAATTATAATCCGGAGACTCTCAGCCTGGTCTGGTTTTGACTCAAAGTCACCAGTATGGAATAAACCGGTGTTTATCACAACCCGGAACGGTTCTATTACAAACCGACAGTATATAGCAGGAGTTGCTTATTCACCGGAGCAGGGTTATGACCCTCATCACAACGTTGGTCAGCCAGCATTGGGCCTAAAGGTCACACAAACAGCTTGAATAAATAGCTATGGATAATCATATCGGATTAAAGCAAGCATCAGTCACAGTTAAAGATGCACGAAGGCATACCAGACAAAATTATGTTACTAGCCTATTACAAGGCATTTCAGAGCCCAAAAGGATAAATTGTTTTTTCTTAAAGACAAGATGAAGCATATAGACGGCCCACTACTGGAAAACAGGCTATAGATAATATAGACACTAATGGCGCATTATACATGCGGTGCGCCACTACTATATAGTAATGCGCACCTATACATAGTGCGCCATTAGTATCTAAAATAGTAATGGCGCACCTAGTAAAAAGTGCGCCACTACTATGTTTGACCAAGCTTTGACCCACTTCTGGACATAGTAATGACGCACTTTTCCCTAATGCGCCACTGCTATTTTTTATACTAATGGCGCATATTTTGTGCCATGCGCCACTGCTAAGTTTGGAGGGAAGTGGTCCCAGGCAGAGAAATAGCTATGGCGCACCTTATAACATATGCGCCATTAGTACTAATGGCGCATTGGTTAGGAGGTGCGCCATTGTGGTTTTGTAGGTAAGTGCCGCAGCCCGACCGTCCACCATCTCTCTCCTCTCTCTCTCGCACGGAACCCTATCCTCTTCTCCCTCACCCCACGCGCACACACACACACGTCTCTCGGCCTCGCCCCGGCCCCGATCCATGCCGCCTCCCAGTGCTCCCTCCTCTTCCTGCGCGGCGGCCCTTGCCCTCCTCTCTCTTCGGTCCCCTTCGCGCCTCCTCGCGGCAGTCGCAGCCAAGGAGCCCGAGCTCGGCGACGACGGATCGGAAGGCAGCGGCGGCACTGGATCTGGCAGTGGTGGAGCCGCCGCCGTCTCCACTCACCGGGAACCGGCCAAATCCGCCCCACGAGCTTCACAGGTGCCACCCCCTCCGCCACCAGCCCACGGTGGCCTCCCCCGCCCCGTATCGGCGCGGATCCAGCCGCCATCTCCCGCAGCAACGGCGGCCTCGCCCTGCTCCGCCCCCGCTCCTCCTCCTCCTCCTCCTCCTCCGCGCCTTCCCCTCGCTCCCCATCCCGGCCGCCGCGAGAGGAGGCCTCGACCCGTCTCCCTCAGGTTCTCTCCGCTCTCACACCCTCCATGTCCGTCCTCTGGATTCTGTTTCCCGGGGCCTTGCGCGCAGTGACGCGCGCCGCGCGTGCTGGAACGGCGACCGATATCGTACATGTGGCTAGCTCGATAGGACGCGGATCCGTTAGTTGGCTTGAATTCGTGGATTATGTCGCTGTTATTCACGGACTGGGACTGGTGTTAAGACAGACTATCAGTGCACTGGCAGTGGTAGTGATGAAGAGCAAGAGCTCTCCGGATGCATGATTTGGAGTGACTCCTACACTAATTCGTAAACCTAGATTCCTGAAATGGCACATATCTTCTCTCTGTCTGTCACCAAACTTGCTCTATCAATCAAGACTATGCATCCATTTGCCACTTGCTGGCCACATGTTAATTCAGCTCCCGCAATTAATGTTACCAAATGAATATCTTCTCTGTTTCCCCAAACTCGCTTTATCAGTCACGGCCGCATACCGATCTGCCACTTTCCTGCCATAGATTAATTCAGCTCCCTGAAAAAATAAGAATAGAAAAAAATCAGCATCGATTTGGTTATCTATTCATTCTTCATAAACTTCACATGCAATTTCTAGCATATGGTGTGCACCCAAGTAATAATCTGCTATTGTTAACCAGGTATCATCGATGAAAAACATGGGTCGTTTTCGCGTACTCTTCTTCACGATAAGCCTGAGATCACGTATGCTTCGTAATCAGAGCTTTCACTTTCTATTCATGTTCTTCTTGCGTGGGAATATTTGTTGAAACATGCCCCGCAATGGTTTTTCCAACAAATTTAGGGAAGAAATGGTTCGTGGGTATATGAGCAATTCTGAACTTGAGACTGCTATACAAGACTTTGGGTGGCGCTGTGCTAATGTCTCTAGGATATACAGGTATATGATGTAATACTTTGCTCCCTGTCAATGAGTACGCTCAGAGTTTCTCGAGCATTTTTTGGGATCGTCAATTTGTTTAGCCATGTCATATAGATATTGTTATGATTGGTTAATATCCAACTGTGGTAGGTAGACGATAGAAATAAAATGCATTACTGATCTAAATGGGGTTCAATAGTTCATAGTTACACTCATTGAGAGGTAATATAACTTAATATCAGTTTAATGTGTATGACTGAACTTGCGGTGGAGGAGCAGAGGCGGCAACCCGCGCGCAGGGGGGGTGCTCCGGCCAGCCCCTTCGACTTCTCCACCATGATGAACTTGCTGAATGTAACCAAGCGCTTATACTGAATTCTCTGACTGAAGCGTTTACAGTTTCATACTCTATTTTGTTCTGTTCATTTTCAAACGCGAGTTCTTGGAGGATTTTACATATACTACAGGTTTGAATCGGTTGTTAATTTGGTTGGGTTTCACTAAAGATATTCGCGTCCATTTTAACATATTCGAACTTGCTCAATGTAACCAAGCTCTACTGAAGCATTTTACAGTTTCTGCAAAACTAGAAATACTCTGCTCTGTTCTCTCAATTGTCAAAGTTGAGTTCTTGGGAAGATTTATTTATACAAGCTCGAATTTCCTGTGAATTTGTTTTGATTTCATGGGAATTTGTGTGACAATTAACTTGAATCGTGGATTTTGTTGTCGCGTGGGCGCAGGACCCGAGCATCAAGGAGATGGCGGAGCAGATCGCCAAGGACCCGTCCTTCAGCGAGATGCCCCGTAAATCTACTGTATGATCAATCAAAACACGTTTTGTCCAAAGTCCAAACTTAATGGTAAACAAGAGGCTAATCTTGCTATTTTTGTTTGTTATGCGGTTTGCACTTTCTGTTTTCTTGAACAGTTTACAGTTCATCTAATTTACTTTTTTATGTTAACTTTAGCAATTAATTTACCTCAAACAAGGTAATTAATATGATAATTATCCCCTGTGTATACCGCAAGTAAGTAACTTACTGTAATTATGTTAAGAAATTAGAATGTTTGTGACTGACTGTTTAATAAGATGCTCTTTTCACAAGGTGTGATATTGTGGCATATTTACCCTAGAGCTAGCATATATATGGAGCTGACTTTGTTCCTGGAGGTGAGCATATATTGTTGATCTTCTCATGTCAATTGCAGCAGTTCCTTGATTCACAATTTATATAGTGTGGTATAGTGGTTATATTTGGAGGTTTATCCCTGTGAAATAATCACCGCAAGGTGAGTACTTTCTGCAGCTAATGTGTTATGCATAAGCTCAGTGTGTTTGCTCAATTAGCTACTGCTCAATTAAAATTGGTGACCTTCCATTGATGATAGGTTTAGAAATTATGCATTGAGTAACTGGACCTGACCTGGAGTACTTGGTTAATTCAGTGATCTTTTAACAAAATTTTAACTGAATTATTTTGGGCAATGGAGTACTGAATTTTAACTGAGTAACTTGCACTTGCATACGCACTAGACCACTTGTAAATTCTTTGGCTCCTCTTTAATCTGGTGCAATTACTTAAACTGACCGTAATAGCCCTGACACTTGTAAGTAACCATATCATTCAAACATCCAATTAAATCTATTCTACTCCATTTCCTGAGATGAAATTGTGATGATGGGAGTGACATTAAACAGCTTGAACATCTAGTTGTGCATGTACTCCATTGTTATATACTGATCCATCTTGTCTTTGCCCCATGTTAACATTCAAATTGTTAATTGCATTCAAAGTGTTAATTGCAGGAGCAGACACAGAGGAGGAATCTGCTACCTCAAAGCAGTTGATCAACGCCGGGAGGGTGGGTACGTGATGTCGGAGGCTGACGGGAGGGTGGTGACGAGCTACCGAAGAGATGAGTTCTGGCTCTCCTCGATGCCAGGACGAGGCGCTGCTGCCGATCGGACGTGGACTCGATTGATTTTGATTTGAAATATGACGAGTTGTAATGTAAAATGCACTTCAATTCAAAATTTCCTCCCCTTGCGAGAGGTATTCTTGGACGGAGGGAGTAGAAGATTAGTTATAGGATTTTGTTTTATTTCTGTGCAATTTTCTTTTTATTGGATACTTGTAAAGACATGGTAATATTCTTGCTATAATAAAAATTATGGTTCTATTTCATTTTTTGTTTTTAAATTATTTTTCCTTATAGGTTGTTTTTTGTAAATTTGTATTTTTTTCCAAATATACTATTAGTGGTGCATTTCAGCCTTTATTGGTGGCGCACCTAGCTTTTTAGCTAGTGGCGCACCTCTAAGGTTACTAGTGGCGCACTTGGTTTTATTACTAGTGGGGCACCTAAGGGATAGTAATGGCGCATCAAATGTGCGCCATTACTAAAACATATTAATGGCGTGGTAGTAATGGCACACCTAATGTGCGCCATTAGTAGCCAAAATAGGTGCGTCATTAATAACCTTTTTTCTAGTAGTGGCCAAACCGACCGCCGATTCATTATTGGTCACCAGCTTGGCCCGATGGCTGCGGATCATCTCGTGCCGGTTCAGCTTCTTCTTCCCTACCTAGTAGCTGGAAGTTCAATGTCAGGGGCATAAGTATGCTTACGGATTGGTGGAATAAGGTTCTGCGCCTCTGGAATCGGTGCAGCCACCCGTTTGTTCTCGTCGTCATAATTTGCCTGATAATATGATAGATCTGCTTCCTCAACAAGTTGACAGGCCAATGGGCGCACTTCCCGGTTTATGGTCCGGAGATCCTCTTTGCCAAATTCCGTCCCGTCTTCTTTTAAGCTAGGGTAACCTTGGGCTGCCTCCATCGGATCAAAGTCAGGTACCCACGCCTTTGCCCGGGTTAGGGCGGCCAAAGCGTCGGTTCTCGCGGCAGACTTTTTTAACTCATTAACCCGGGCAGGAAGCATGGATAACCTTTCTAAGGTATCCTTGATCAAAGTAGGGGGAGGATTGTTGTGGGAAGCAGTGCAGATGATCCGTTGGATCAGCTGCTCTATCAGAGTGTACGCTGCTTTCAGCTTCTTCTGTACATCCGAGCCTAGATGGCTAATGCGAGTTCCTGCATAATTACAAGTATTGGTAAACCGGTAATGCATCAAAGGATATGCTAAAAGTATAAATCCAGAATATTTACCAAACACTGCAGCAGTCATGGCGTGAACCTGCCGCTGCACATTGGTTAGCTCATCAACCACCGGCTTCAGAGCTGCTTCAGCATTTTCAGCCCTTTTGGTCAAACTGGCCTTCTCAGCTTCCCAATCCGCCCGCTCCTTATTGAAGCCCTCTTTAAGCTTCTCCATAGCGCTTAGAGCGCCGATTAGCTCTTCCTTGTCCTTGGAGGTTTCGGCTTGTTGGGATCGGAGGTTCTCGCGCAGATCAGCGGTTTGGCTATCCTTTTTGCTCAGCTCAGCCTATAAAGATACAACCACATAATGAATACACAAGATATATTCAAAGTCCCAAGCAGAATACAAGTATTAAACTTAGCACTTGGGGGCTAATGCATATTTGCTGTTTCTCAGAAATTTTTACAAAGTCCCAAGCAGAATACAGGTATTAAACTTGCCACTTGGGGGCTAATGCGTATTTGCTCAGAAAATTTTCTACAAAGTCCCGGTTCATCTTCCTAAAGTTAACCCGACCCTTGGGGGATAAAGCAGCGAGATTAAGATTGTTGCGAGCATGAAACTATTACTAAAGTCCCGATTTAGAATGATATTCTAAACCATCACTTGAGGGGTACTGGAGTTCATAAAGCGGCAATGGAATACAAAGGGAGAACAGTTATGATAGTTACCTCATATCGTTCCTTCATTAGGTTTACCAGGCTGGCTTCATAGTCTCGACTGGAATACAGCCGGTTCAGGAAGCCAGAGTGAATGTCTTGAGCGCTGAGCTGGGCATAACTCGATAAATCAGTGCTCCACTTGTCTTTGCTAAAATTTGAGGATTCCTCCTTGCTAGTATGCTTCGACAAAGCAACAGGACGGCCAGGAGAGGTATGGCCGGTACCAGTAATCATCACATCATCATCTTTCTCTTCTGGGGCCCTTATTGGGCTAGCCGGTTTGTCATGAGCCTGAGCAGGGCTCACGGGCGGATCAACACGATTCATAGTATCAGTTTCCATTTGTTCAGCGGCAAGGTCGCGGTCTTCAGGAAGTGGGTCATTGAGCATAGCATCAATATCAGCTTCTTCCAGGTTCAGAGTCTCCTCCGGAACAGCAACATCTTCATCAGCAATTTTACTTGGCCGAGCCTTCTTGTTGGGTCTGGGTTTGGCGCTGAGAAAAATACAACATGAGGATCAGTACAGTACATTTAAATGATCTGAAAGCATAAAACAACTATAACTCACCCAAGAACCGTCTTGAGAGGTGGAAGTTGACTGGCTGACGACTCGCCAGAGGACGAGTGAGAAGTGCTCTGGTAAACCGGAAACAGACGGATTAAGAGATTGACGAAAACAATCCATTTTGAGGTAAAAAAAAAGTACCAAAGAAACAAGAGACCTCTGAGCGACTTTTCCGAACCGGAGTGGTCGGTAAACCGGCAGAGGTAACTACCTGGCCGCTGTGATGAGTTGTGCGACGGGCCTCATGTTTCTGTGTCTTCACAAGAAAGTTTGGATCCAGATAAGCAAGAGGATGAGAGAATTTCACTTTCCGGTTTACACGACGGGTTCTTAATATTGGCAAAGGATTTGAGTCAGAGGAAAGGACGATTACCTCACAACATCAGGCTGGCTGACTTCAGTATCCTCCTGACAATAATCATTATCAATGAGATGTACAAAAAATGAACCAAGAGAATCAAGTTGTACTTCTAAATCCGAGTTCCCCACATTTTCATCAGCTGGCTGGTCGGAGGAGGCAGTGGTTCTTCTCTTAGCAGGTTTCTTCACAACCTTACTCTTCAGGCGTTGTGGCTTAGCCGGTTTGTCCTGGGTTTTCTTGTTCCAAAATGCATCGTCACCCTGTCCAGCAGATAGTCAAGTTGGCAGAAAATATTTGGGTAAAGTAAGTTAAGATGAAAGATTGTATGATTCTTACAGCAGGCGGTTTGTTCAAAGTACAGAAAGGGAGAAGTCCGGTCTGGGCGCAGGCAGCTTATGATTCGTTCAGCATCTTTTTCACAGCTTCAGTAACCTCTGCATCTGTCAGCAGGATGTCTATGTGCCGCTGAGCATCTTGCAGACTCCCAGTGTAATCACACATCAAACCGAAGCACCGGCTTAAAGGCAGAATGCTCCAGCTTATCCAACAACGAGCAAAATCTATTCCCGTCAAACCGTTCGCCGTAAAGGCTCTGAGTTTTGATAGCTGAGCGGCGTAGTTGGCTCTCTCCTTTGCAGTCAATCTGGAAGGAAACGGGTGTGTGTTGCTGAGACGTTCCGGACGGTAACCCGGCAGAGGATTTTCTTCAGACGGCGAAGTATCTTTTGCAGTAGAACCAAGTCTGGTTCCACTCTTTGGGGTGACTATGCAGCTTAGGATGAGGAAACGTGACCTCTTTTCTCTTCTGGATGGCCATCCCGCCTAATTCGGTGTTGGGTCCATCTGGAAACTCTGTACGGCGGTTTAGGTGAAAGGAATCCCTAAACAGCTCTACCGTAGGCTCTTCCTGCAGGAAGGCTTCGCAGAAAACTTGAAAGTGACAGATGTTGGTCACAGAATTGGGCCCGATGTCTTGGGGGCGCAGTTGGAAGCTGGCAAGCACATCTCAGAAAAACTTGGAACCAGGAGGGCTGAAACCCCAGGTTAAGTGATCCGCGAACACGACTACCTCCCCATCTTCAGGAGTGGGAAGGTTTTCCGGGCCAGGAACCCTCAAGTGGATGACCTCTTTCTTGGCTAACACTCCTGTGGCAACAAAGTTGTTCAGCAGTTCTTCGGTCACTCGCGAAGGAGCCCAGTTGCATTCGTAAACTTGTTTGGCCATGGTGATGAAAGTCTGAAATATTATTATCGCCGGTTTAAGATCTACAATGAATAACTATGCAGTGGTATAAGGGTGCATATATACTAGTAAACCGGAGTTTACTGCTGAGGACAGTATGGCAGTGAAGTATATCAGCGGTTCAACTAGGGGACTAATGGTATCAACTGGGTCATCTTTTTCTAAAGGGTTAAACCGCCGGATCTAGTATCGAAGATATAAGTCTAAGGATGTGTAAGTAAAGGAAAAACATGTTCTGCAGTTCAGTACAGGAATTTTGGATCTAGCGGTATGCAATATTACGGAAAAATATCAGCCTCAAGCAGTGAAGAACACCGAACCCTAGGAAACGGATCTAGGGCGGAGAAGTAAGGACTCACGAATGCAGGAGGAGACGGCGGAGGATCGCCGCGGTTGTCTGGTGCGAACAGGCTAATGCAGCGGCCTTGGTCGGAGCAGAGGGCGACGGCGGCGGCAGAGCTCCAGAAGTTCGGCGGCGCGAGGAAGAGGACGACGCGAAGAGGCACGAGGGGGGAAGGGACAGAGACCCCTCGGCCTTATTTATAAGACGGGTGGATAAAAACGGCAGGCGCGAGAATCACGGACCCGGAGAATGAGGAATTGATAAGTCGGATTGCCTCAATCTTTGGATGCCTGGTAACAAAGATGGGTTATGCGCAGTTTTGAAGACAGATAATGTCATGGCAGTTTAATACAGGTTTTGGAAGGTGACGTCACGGCGGTTTACATGATTATTTGAAGAGACTAAAGAAGGAATTTTCTGAATTAGGAATGATTGACATGAACCAGTTCAAATCAATCTGGGGCCTAATGTTGGAGATATTACCCATGGGCGTAAACCGGCCAGGAGAGGCCGGGTTAACCCCGCATGTGGTTCATCATGACAGAAGCCCATGAAGACAGACGGTGGCATTTTACGAAGGCCCAGGGCCCAAGGCCGGTTTAAGGCCTGTAGATATAAATTAGTATTAGTATGAATAACTTGTATTGTAAGATAGAGAGAGCAGAGACCGAGCCGGATACGTGTATGAGCCGGCCTCGGGATTCTGCAGACCGACGGGCGTCAACCCATGTATATAAGGGGACGGCCCGGCGGCGGTTCAGGACAAGAGATAACAACTCGAGACTCAGGTAAAGCGTGTTTGCTCCCTGACGATCGAAACCCCAGCAATTCCATCACAACTAGACGTAGGCTTTACCTTCGTCTTAAGGGGCCGAACTAGTATAAAAACTCTCCCGCGCCCCTTGTCCACTTTAACCCCTTTAATCTAACCCATGACGATGGCTCCGTGACTAAGTCCTTTCACAAGGACATCTGCCGTGACAATTCCATGACAGATACTATCTCGAATTATTTTGGCGTACAGCCAATTCCGGAGTCAAGGTCCATCAACGCTTCTCTTTGAATTATAGGTTCATTGTTTGTTCAACAATATTTTGTCTACACACCACACAGGTCTGCATGAATTCGCCCAACCTATATAGTTCAGTTGCGCGTTCGACAGAAGTCTCTATCCAATGTAGAGGCTTCTGTATCAGTCGCCGTAAGAAAATTTAGAACCACTTCTAGTGTTTATTTTATTTGACATGTTTACGAAGATTCTATAATCTCGTCAAATTATGCTGTCCTCCCACTCACTCTTTTGTAGAAAACATTTTCTTCAAAATTTCCGCACTCTATGACAAAACACTTTGCCCCGGCATAGTGATAGAGGAATACCCAACCATTTGGGATAACCTACAATGTAACACTTATTTCAACAAATTTGATGGGGCTCTTTTCCATGTAAAAGCCATAGTCTCTAAAGCATCACATTTAAAAGTATATTGGCGGAACAATCAATGTCATCTATGATTTCACCATGTCATACAAACCTAGACTACATCTACTCAAAACACTTTACTCTTAGTGGTGTTTCTAGGAGGTGAAAGCTCTAAAATTCTTGTATAGCTCATCAGACATTCGCTAAATGTCACAGCCCTAGAATTCTGCTTGTAATTAGTGGCTTTGCATCCATGCATCATTATCAATTTCAATTAATCTTGAAATGGGGATGTTTAAACCCTAGCATCAGTTGAATCAAACTAGGTTCAACTAAAATTTGCATTCAATGAAACCAAAATGACCTTTATTGATATTTGGTATTTTTGGCAAGGGCTTTGATCCAAACCAAAAATAATGAACATCTTTAAGGAAATATTTTGGGCATCGAATTTAAATCATTATGCTATTTGAATTTGAACTTATATTCATATAACTAGAATATATTTTCGAATGCTTCTGAAATAGTTTATGTGCCTTGGAAAAGTTAATGAAGCAACATAAATAAATTCAGAGGAAGTTTTGTCATTTGTTTGAATTCTTTTGAATTTGAAAAATATTGGCAATTGAACAAAAGAAAACAAAACAGAAGAAAAATAGAAAAGACAAAGAGAGAGTGCTCACATGTGGCCCAGCTACCGTGCAGCCACCTGGCCTGCCACTGCTGGCCTAGCCCGCGAGGCTCCCCACCGTCTTCAACCTCCTGCCAGTGGGCAGGAGGGCATGTGCCTGATGCGCGCACGCACGCGCGTGCCACCTCCACTCTGCTCGCCTGCCTCCTCATTGGCCTGGCCGCCTCTAGCGTCGCCACGCACCCCCCTGAACACTCTCGCACTCTCCCCGTGCCCTTCCTCCTCCTCTGCCTCTCTCCCTCGCACGCGCTGAGCGCAGCCGTCGCCGCCGCTCACTGCCGCCGCGGCCACTGCCACTGCCTAGCGTCGCCACCGTGTTCTAGAGATCCGTCACCGTCTCATATGCCTCCCCAATGACCCACGTGCTGCCGGACGCCCCCGGGTGCTCTCCCCGTCGTCTTCTTCAACCCCGGATGCCGGAGATCCCCATCGCCGCTCCACTCTCTTTGGTGCTTCCCCGACCTCACCGACGACGCCATCGAGTTCACCGTGAGCTCCATCCCGTTCCCCCTCCTTTGTTTTGCTCGTTCCCGTGCCGTAGCACCCTCGTCCGCGAGCTCCGAGCTCTGGCCGCCGCCATGGCCGACGAGCTCCATGCTCCTGCACTCTCCCGCTCGCCCCGGCACCATCAACATGCTCACCACATCCCCGGGAAGTGAACGCGCCGCGCCGTTTGCTCCAGCTCTTGCTGAAACCCCGCACCCGCTCGAGCCCAAGCTCCGCCGCCGCTAAACCTCGACGTCGGCGACACACCCGGCACCCCAAGACTGCCCGAGGCCACCAACCGACGCGCCTCGTTGCGCCCGTTCCAACAAGCCCAGCCGCACGACCCCTCGTCGCCGGAGTTGGCCGGACGGGCAACTCCGACGTGCCCCGCTTACGCCGGCGATTAGCCGCCGGTAATCCCTGTTTAAGCCGCTAATTAACCCTTTCCGTTCGACTGACCTTCGGGCCCCACACCCTAATTAAACCACGAGTTAAATAGTCTAAGTTTCATTAACCCTCTGTTAAGCAGTGTGTCCATGACACATGGGACCCACATGTCCGTTTTGACTGTGTTGACTTGCAGACGCAAGCCTGACGCGGTGCTGACATCATAAGCACATTTCCTGGTATATTCTTATTTAGAAACAAATCTGAAAATTCCAGAAATTTTTTAAAACTTCAATAATTCATAGAAAATAATCTATAACTCCAATGGAAATAATTTATATATGAAAAATGATCAGAAAAATCCAATCCTTCCAAATGTACTGGTTTCATGCATGATTAAACAACTTAACCTTGCTGTTTGGTTCAAAACATGATAATGCACTATTTGAATCCATAACTTGAGTTTGAATTTGAACCCTTGGTTCAAATAAGCTCAAACATTTCTGTCTAGTTACATTAGCCTAAATCACATCATATTGCCATGTCATGATCATGCATAATATTGTTGCATTGCATTGATTGTGTTCTTTCTCTGTTGCCGGTGTTTGTCCCCTCTTAGTAGACGACGTTCTGACGATTTGATCGATGACACTGATGAAGAGTTTTGCTATCTTCCGAAGTGTCAAGCAAACAGAACCCCCTTGTTTATTCCGATACAATCCCACTCTCTTGCTCCTGCTCTCTATTACTGCATTAGGACAACAGCGATTCAACTGTTACATACTGCGGTAGTTGAACCCCTTTCCTCTGCATGACCTGTCATTGCCACAGTAAATAGATGAAACCCACTAGCATGAGTAGGAATTGTTTGAGCCCTAATGTGCCTACTCACTCATGCTTGTTTGTCATGCCTGCTATTGCTCAGAGTTGTGTGAGGTCTGATTCATCGGGGATGAATTGGAAAGTTGTGAACATGTCCTACTGTTGAGAACTAAGTGTGTGAACATGATTTGGTAAAGGTAGCAGTGAGAGGCCATGTAGGAGTACATGGTGGGTTGTCTCATTGAAACCGTCCTCAGGAACTGAGTTCTGTGTTTGTGATCCATGAACAGCTACTACCACACATTGGGTTCCGGTAACTCGGCCCCTCCCGGCTTATTAATCAACCTGATCTCTGTCCAGCAGTTGCAACTAGTTTCTGGTGTTTGTAGGTAGTTACCCTGTACAGGTAGGCTTGGGACAGACTAGGTGTAGTGGCACGGTGTACCAAGCATCGCCCGTTTGGTGGGCTTGGGAACCCTGCTCATATCGTTTGGGGCCGTGAGTGACACCCCGGCCGGATCTCCTTGCGGATGGAACCCGAATAGGCGATAAACCCGGACTAGAGACTTGCGTGGTTAGTCAGGTCATGGCCGACACCCTTGCCAGGCTTCCGCTTGAAGGTTGCCGAGATACATGACGTGTACATGGCGGTAAGTGGCGAGAGTGTTTGTGAAGAAGTACACCCCTGCAGGGTTATAAATGATCTATTCGAATAGCCGCGTCCGCGGTAAAGGACCTCTGGGTTGCCTGTACAGTTCATAGACAAGTGAAAGTGGATACTCTAAAATGCGCAAGATAAGCGTGAGTTCTATGGATGGCCTTCTCGTAGGGAGAAGGGAGCGGATCCATAGTGGTGTATTGATATGGTGAATATGTGGACTCGTGTGCGCCACCTCAAAGAGTTACTTGCAGTCGTAATACAGGATAGCCACTGAGTCAAAGCTGGCTTGCTGCAGTTAAACTCTACCACCCCCGTTTGTTGATACTGATGCATATGTAGCTAGTTCTGATGTAAGTCTTGTTGGGTACATTTGTACTCATGTTTGCTTAATCTATGTTTTTGCAGAGAGACTTTAGTCTCACTAGTAGTTCCGCGTGGACTTCGACGTTTAGCTTGTTACCTCAGCTATGATCTTGTACCCTTTGGAGGGTCTTGTTGATAGTCAGGCTTCTCAGCCTTTTCATTTGTAGTTGTCTGTACTCAGACATGTTTATGCTTCCGCATGTGCTTGTTGCTTGTATGACTTGTATGTTGGGTCATGAGACCCATGTTTGTAATTCTTGGCTCCTCGGAGCCTAATGAATAAATACTTTGAGTTGTAGAGTTTTGTTGTGATGCCATGTTGTATTTGCACATATCGAGCATATTGTGTGTATGATTTGAAATGCTTGGTATGTGGGATCGACAACCTAGTTGTTTATCCTTGGTAGCCACTCTTACCGGGAAATGTCTCCTAGTGCTTCCATTGAGCCATGGTAGGTTGCTACTGCTACGGAACACTTAGGCTGGCCGGCATGTGTCCTTCTTCATTCTTGTGTCTGTCCCTTCGGGGAAATGTCACGCGGTGTCTACCGGAGTCCTGTTAGCTTGCTGCAGCCCGGATTCTGTGGAGTCCTGTTAGCCGAGCTGCTACAGCCCGGATTCACTCGCTGATGACCGACATGTTTGCTGCTGGGTCATGTATGCATGTCCACGTAAGTTAGTGCCACTTTGGGTTTACGACTAGTCATGTCGGCCCGGATTCTTTGTCATATTGATGCTAGCGACACTATCATATACGTGAACCAAAAGGCGCAAACGGTCCTGGGCCAGGTAAGGTGGCACCCGTGGGAATACCGTGCGTGAGGCCGCAAAGTGATATGATGTGTTACATGCTAGATCAGTGTGACTTAGGATCGGGGTCCTGATAGCTTTGGTATCAGAGCCTGAATGCGTGTAGGATTGCCAAGCCAAACTGGTCGAAGTCGAGTCTAGAAATGCTGTAGTTATATAAGGGAATTGATTGTGGAAGGGAACGTAAGGCTCTTTTTACTCCTTTACCCTATGCCCTTCTGATCTGAGTCAACCTCTTCTTTTCTACGGGGATTAAGAACTAGGCTTTTCATCTTTCTATCAGGTTCACGTTTTACTAATCCATAGACTTATAGGATTGATGGATTCAAGTCTCAGTTCAGTTTCTACTACTTTCGTATGTTCATAGCTGGCCTCAGAACCTTGATATTGTGATGTTGAGTGGTCATGCCACTATTTTGCAGGATGTCTCAAATTGTTTTGAGCATTTGTAGTTGTTATGCTGTCTGAGTCATCCCAGGTTTCTAAATAGTCTGATGCATTTGCAAATCCCTTCTTTCCGTTCCCGATGTCCCTTTGGGCCAGTTCAACCACACTAATCGGTGAGTTGAGGTACTCTATTGCCTCGACATATATGTTGGAGCTATTATTATGACCCTAGGTGTTTTAGGGAGTCACCTAGTAATCTAGCCATGTTTTGTGTTCCCAGTGTGATGATGCAGGCCACCATTCTCGAAAGCATCCCATGATGCCATTTAGTTAGTAGGCCTTCTATTTTTGGGTTCTTAGGCCCAAGATTCACTCTATTTACCTCGTGTTGATAGTGTTGCTCGTACCTTTAGGATATTAGTAACCTTTGCGATAGTCCTCGAGGTCCGTGGTATTTTCCTCTTCCAAATACCATTAACTACTTATGGCAGAAGTTCCTCATTGAACCGAAAGATCACAACTAGAGTGCTCTTGATGAGTTCTCTATTCTATGTTGTGACTCTGCCAGCTCTACCTTTCTGCATGGGTTATCCAAGAGAAATATGTTGAACTCGTTCGACATGCTAATCTATGCATCCACAACTCAAAAATTTATATGTTCCTTGAGTTGTCCCTCCTTAGTTGTTTTTTGACCTTCGTCTATCAATTGATAGTCAGGAGTGTGCGTGCATTCGTGTTCATCGATGCCTATTATTCTTGTGGTTCATCAAGCCGTTCTATTTCAGAATGACTAGGAGAAACAAACTCCAGTACCTTGTCCATTTCTAGGATTGGGTCAAGCAGTTGTATTCCGCAGATCAAAATGCCAATCCAGCTTCTGTTATGTTCTATCCTGGAGTGATACCCCTTTTATGTCAGGATTGTCATGAGAATTGCACCACGTCTTATGAATTCTTGACAAAGTGATACTTCTTTCCATCGTTCTTCATTCCTCGGTCCATGTGTTACTGCAACCAGAATACCGACAAGTGAACCATGATGTGTGAAATCAATACTCCTAGCAACTTCATTGCTTGGTAGTTAATGGACAATACTCTCATTCTTAGCGTGCTGGTTATTGTGTCATCATCCTAAGAATGATCGTGCTACCTAGTCCATATTTCCTGGTGCACTCTTTGATCAATGAGTTAGGATTGTGTCAATCTCTCGCTCTTTTGATCATATCGCCTTGCCCTGATAAGCAAGATTGTTCTCGAGTTTAATAACATATCAGTGGTTCGTGATTTTCCGAATATCTTCTCGAAAGTATCACCAGGTTGGCCTTGACTGTTATGTTGAGCTCGTGATCAAGTTGGGTTCTTGTAAACCATCCATTCTCCAAGATTCTATGTTGGATACCCTGAACTAGTTGGTTGAGCTAAACAACAACTTGGAGAGTTGGAAGATAAAAGCTTTGCCTAACTTAGTTCATTTCAAAGGGATATCTTTTGTATATGTGTGTTGAAGAAAGATGATATCTTCATCGATTGGTCCTCATGATCAGTTGTTGGATCTATTGTCTTCTCAAAACTTTGATTTGAGTGTGGGCTATCCTCAAATCAAATCAGAACCAACGATGATTGTAATGTTGTCTTACTCATGGTTGATCCCTCGAGCATACACCCTTACATCTTTTGGTCTGGCCAATGCTATCACTGTGTTCATTTAATTGTGGAATTCCATCTATATGGAAGCCTGGATGAATTGTTGTTGAGCCCATCGACAACATCCTTATCTTCTCCTTGATTTTGTTGGACATTAAGCTAGTGTTGGAAACTTTGTAAGCATTGCCTTTGTGTTCCGTTCACGAGGTATATGTTCGGATGAAAGAAGAGACTTCCTCTAATTCACGTGCATTCGATGCAAGTTGCCGCCGTGAATTTGAGAAAGCTTATTTTTGCTTCCTTCAGAACCATCACAAGTCAGTCATGCATATGTGTGAAGTATTCTATGGTTTGGAGACTTGCAACCTTCATTCTATATGTATCCCTAGCACACCAAGCCATTAATTGATTTGTTCAAGGAAGAGAAATCTATGCTTGGGATCTAATCCATGGACTTGCATAAAGACTTTCATATCCTTGATGATGGTTCCCAACCGGAACTCGGTAGTGTTTTATTATTGGACTACTATGTGGTCATGTTTGTCTTGGACAGCGTGTTCACATGTGTGTAGCAGAACCAGCTCATGTTTTGGAGCTTGCTATTGTAGTTCATTTTCCGAGAATCTCGCAACATCGTCTTGTCGATTTCCGTTGCAAACCCTCTTTTTCAGACATGCTGAGTCCGAAGTATCCTATCACCAATCGGATCTGAATCTCAGGCAGATATGATGGTTGGAACATTCCCAACATTTGCATTTTATTCCCAGCTTGCACCGCCATTATGCCAAATTCCATGGGCCACCCTTCTCAGTAATTGCTATTCAGGAACTTCTTCAAAAGTTGTCCTACCATGGGTCCCATCCATTTCCGATGACAAGCAAAAATCATCCATTGCGTTGTCTTCAACAAGGTAGTCCACATCATCCATTCTAGTCTGAGTATGTCATTTTTTCGAACTCCTTCAAATGATCGATTGTGATTGCCTTAGGCTGGTATAAAGAGTCTCAATGATCTATATATCAAAAGTAACTCTTTTTGCCACTTAAGGGAATAATTCTACGAGTCACCTTCCCTAAGGTGCCCCGTTATGGAATCATGGCAATTATTTCCTCGCTATCTTGAAACCATGCACCGTCATCTTAAGCATGGAATTTTTGCCTACCCAATCGAACCGTTGTCATATACCTCTTGCCATTGCTCTTGATGTGTGTTTTTGTCTCAGCTTAAGAGATGTAACAACGTCTCACTCCATGAGTCGATCTTGAATTGCTCGATCTTTGAGAAGATCGACTCCAGTAGAGTTTCTTTCTGTCATTGTCATGCTGGATGAATCTCCCGAAAGCAAAGATGTCAAGATCAATATGAAGCAGTTGGATCATGAAGATCGTGTTAGCTTTGTGTCCCCTATGTCTTCTTACCTCACGTCTTGAATCTCAGGACGAGATTCTTGTTTAGTGGGGGTGAGTTGTCATAGCCCTAGAATTCTGCTTGTAATTAGTGGCTTTGCATCCATGCATCATTATCAATTTCAATTAATCTTGAAATGGGGATGTTCAAACCCTAGCATCACTTGAATCAAACTAGGTTCAACTAAAATTTGCATTCAATGAAACCAAAATGACCTTTATTGATATTTGGTATTTTTGGCAAGGCCTTTGATCCAAACCAAGAATAATGAACATCTTTAAGGAACTATTTTGGGCATCGAATTTAAATCATTATGCTATTTGAATTTGAACTTATATTCATATAACTAGAATATATTTTCAAATGCTTCTGAAATAGTTTATGTGGCTTGGAAAAGTCCATGAAGCAACATAAATAAATTCAGAGGAAGTTTTGTCACTTGTTTGAATTCTTTTGAATTTGAAAAACAGTGGCAATTGAACAAAAAAATAAAACAGAAGAAAAATAAAAAAGACAGAGAAAGAGTGCTCATATGCGGCCCAGCTACCGTGCAGCCACTTGGCCTGGCGCTGCTGGCCCAGCCCGCCAGGCTCCCCACCGTCTTCAACCTCCTGCCAGTAGGCAGGAGGGCGTGTGCCCGATGCGCGCACGCACGCGCGCGCCACCTCCACTCTGCTCGCCTGCCTCCTCGATGGCCTGGACGCCTCTGGCGTCGCCACACCCCCCTGAACACTCCCCCACTCTCCCCGTGCCCTTCCCCCTCCTCTGCCTCTCTCCCTCGCATGCGCTGAGCGCAGCCGTCGCCGTCGCTCACTGCCGCCGCAGCCACTGCCACTGCCTAGCGTCGCCACCATGTTCCAGAGATCCGCCACTGTCTCCTATGCCTCCCCAACGACGCACGTGCCACCGGACGCCCCTGAGTGCTCTCCCTGTCGTCTTCTTCAACCCCGGACGCCAGAGATCCCCATCGCCGCTCTGCTCTCTTCGGTGCTTCCCCGACCTCACCGACGACGCCATCGAGTTCACCGTGAGCTCCTGCCCATTCCCCCTCCTTCGTTTTGCTTGTTCCCATGCCGTAGCACCCTCGTCCGCGAGCTCCGAGCTCCGGCCGCCGCCATGGTGGACGAGCACCATGCTCCTGCGCTCTCCCGCTCGCCCCAGCACCATCAACATGCTCACCACGTCCCCGAGAAGTGAACGTGCGGCGCTGTTTGCTCCAGCTCTCGCTGAAACCCCGCACCCGCTCGATCCCAAGCTCCGCCGCCGCAAGACCTCGACGCCGGCGTCACACCCGGCCACCCCTGGACTGCCCGACGCCACCAACCGACACGCCTTGTTGCGCTAGTTCCAACAAGACCAGCCGCACGACCCCTCGTCGCCGGAGTTGGCCGGACGGGCAACTCCGACGTGCCCCGCTTACGCCGGCGATTAGCCGCCGGTAATCCCTGTTTAAGCCTCTAATTAACCCTCTTCGTGCGAGTGACATTTCGGCCCCACACCATAATTAAACCCCGGGTTAAATAGTCTAAGTTTAATTAACCCTCTGTTAAGGAGTGTGTCCATGACATGTGGGACCCACATGTCCGTTTTGACTGTGTTGACTTGCCGACGCAAGCCTGACGCGGTGCTGACGTCATAAACACATTTCCTGGTATATTCTTATTTAGAAACAAATCTGAAAATTCCAGAAAATGTTTAAAACTTCAATAATTCATAGAAAATAATCTATATCAGAAAAAGCCAATCCTTCCATCTGTACTGGTTTCATGCATGATTAAACAACTTAACCTTGCTGTTTGGTTCAAAACATGATAATGCACTATTTGAATCCATAACTTGAGTTTGAATTTGAACCCTTGGTTCAAATAAGCTCAAACCTTTCTGTTCTAGTTGCATTAGCCTAAATCACATCATATTGCCATGTCATGATCATGATCATATTGTTGCATTGCATTGATTGTGTTCTTTCTCTGTTGCCGGTGTTTGTCCCCTCTCAGTAGACGACGTTCCGACGATTTGATCGATGACACTGATGAAGAGTTTTGCTATCTTCAGAAGTGTCAGGCAAGCAGAACCCCCTTGTTCATTTCGATACAATTCCACTCTCTCGCTCCTGCTCTCTTTTACTGCATTAGGACAACAGCGATTCAACTCTTACATACTGCGGTAGTTGAACCCCTTTCCTCTGCATGACCTGTCACTGCCATAGTAAATAGATGAAACCCACTAGCATGAGTAGGAATTGTTTGAGCCCTAATGTGCCTACTCATTCATGCTTGTTTGTCATGCCTGCTATTGCTTAGAGTTGTGTGAGGTCTGATTCATCGAGGATGAATTGGAAAGTTGTGAACATGTCCTACTGTTGAGAACTAAGTGTGTGAACATGATTTGGTAAAGGTAGCGGTGAGAGGCCATGTAGGAGTACATGGTGGGTTGTCTCATGGAAACCGTCCTAAGGAACTGAGTTCTGTGTTTGTGATCCATGAACAGCTACTACCACACATTGGGTTCCGGTAACTCGGCCCCCTCTCGGCTTATTAATCAACCTGATCTCTGTCCAGGAGTTGCAACTAGTTTCTGGTGTTTGTAGGTAGCGCTAGTAGTCTACCAAGTGGCACCCGGTTGTGACGCCCGGATAATTAAGCTACAGTAACCCTCTGCTAATGATGCCACGTCACCTCGATTACTGTGGTTAATATCGCGTTAGTTCAAAACCAATTCGAATTCAAATTAAAAAAAACAAGAAAACAATAAAAGTTTTCAAATATTAAAACTAAAATGTTCGGAGTGAGCCAAATAATGCATAAGTAGTAATGGTGGAGAAACCACATTGTTATAAAAGGTTTAAATTTACTTAGGTAATTAAAACAGTAGTTAAAACAATTAAATAAATACATATTGGATTTTATTAAATATTAAACTATTTTGTTTTGGGTTAATAATTACTATGGCAGTAGTATATTTATAAATGCAAGTTTAGGTACTAGTGATAATTTTTATAAAACAGAAACTAAGAGGAAACAAAAAAATAAATGGAAAGGAATAATAACTAAAAAGAAAATTAAATAAAAACAAAGCCAAAAAAAATAAGAGACATCCCCCTCCCACTACTGGGCCCTGGCCCAACTGGGCCTACCCC